>NC_052359.1:269131-363811 GCF_009727055.1 Benincasa hispida | reverse complement strand
CCAATATAGTCCAACTACGTGTGAACACCTCTCGAGCCAGAGAAGGTGATTGATGCCACATCGTTCAAGCCCTAGAATCAGCCCTTAAGGGAGCTATCTATCTACTTACCCTGCCTCGGAGAAGGAGTGAATTCCATCTTGTGTAGCTGAGTCCCAGCTCCCAAAATCAGACGAATCCCCAAAATGGTAGGTTTAATCGACGACCTGGCCACTCACACCATACAAATCAAAGGACCGCCCTCAATGCAGGAGTTCCCAATCACTCAGGAGATGAGGTCATGTTACCTATTGTAATCCTAGTGAAGTGAAGTCTCTGTTCATAAACGGTGTTATATAACAAACTTAACACTTCGTTGGTCAGGTCTTATATAAACTCTTTGTATATGGACGTCACTGCCTCAAGCTTCATCACTTAGTAATTGACTAAACAATCACTTAGTAACTCAAGGTAAATCGTTTACCTGTCGTCGCGCTACATGATCGCATGGACGGCCAGGCTTCGCAGCCTCCTCGTCGTCTATGCGATCGTTTTCTTATGCACCTATAGTCTAGTGCGCGCTGAACGATCATCTTTCTACTGACGTTTGCTACACGATGAAGTCCTCCTAGCAGTTCAAGACTCAATTCGCGGTTTGCTCAATAAAAAATGTAATAGATAGGTTTTTTTCATTCCGATTTTTGTAAAAGCTCATCCTGGTCCATTAATCCTTTATTTATTACATGCGATGTATGTTTTTATATGTCATATTTTATGCACATATAGTAAATCCCACCTTAGGTTATGCAATGGTTATGCATCATCTCTTTATTGTAATTATTATAATTTAGAGAAGCATGATTTTAATTATGTAAGAGCATGTTCATGCATCATATAATATAAGAGTTATATTTATGCATGCATAAAAAGCATTGACATACATCATCTTTATATTATAAATGTTATAGTATAAGGGTGAATGGTAGCATGTTTGATTGGTTTTTACGTGTTATATAAAAGTTATATATAGTAATGACCGGACATTGTATGAAGCATGACACATAGGTTATTTTATAAATATTATAGACGCCTCGTTGTATGTAATGGTTTTAGTTATTTATTTTTAAAAGTTAAAAAGAAATTAGAACTAAAAGAAATAAGAAAGACATGCATGTTCCCTTAGGTTTAATTCATAGTTTTAAAATGTTTAAAACTTGGATCACATAGACCTAAGATCACGGTTTTAATATGATTAGCAACCCCAAGGCTTTAATCTTTTAATCAGTTTAATAGGATTAAATTGGCAAAAAAAAAAGGTTAAAGTGTTAAATCTATCTATAGGGACCTTTTGTCTAAGGCGGGTTCTGTCTAGGCTAGGGTATTTAAGTTGACAACATAACAACTCTACTTGGGAACTTACCTAGAAAAGTGAATTAGATAGATTTGATGCATGCATGCAAGTTAAGGACAGTCCATTAAAGTGTTTAAATGTGACTACTTGAACTTGTTCATTTTTTATAGACAAACGTTGTTTATGAGCAGAGTTTAAAAAGACAACTTAGACTAAAATCAGTAGTCGAATTGTCTAGGTTAATGAATCCCTAGGTAGAACATTCAGTGGGAGGTACTTGGGGCATAAGATGCTTCACTTAAACCTTTCACTTTTCTCCTAAATAGTCCACACTGTGAGATTTATCCTCAGCCTCGCGGCACCTTTGGCGTGTCCCCTCAACGGATGGTGTTTGGGTAGGTCCATATCAAGGTGGATGGAGATAATGTTCATAATAAGTGAGAGCGGGAAGTACGACTACATATCCCTTGGTCTCCCTCGTTAGGTTGAATAAAGTTACTGCGCATCGCCTCGAGGCACCCTGGGAGTGTCCCCCTAAAGGATGGCAGTTTTGCGCATTTCTCTATTTGATCTCCTGTAAGAGGATAAGGTAACTTAGTTTCTTGTCCTAATATGTCTTTTCCCTACGGTAAGGACATTAGGTGGGATTCTGGCACCAAAGGAGAGGGGTTACACTTACGCGAAATAGTTAAAGGTTAATGATTCTGGACCGAAAAATGGTGGCTGTTAGGTTCAGTTCTAAGAGTTGGTTCTGCCTAATAGTTGAGAATGTCTCATCCCAGCGAAGGGGCAGCTGATCACCCCACCGGTGGCATTTGTCCTGCCTCACTGGGGCATCATTGCAAAATAGAAGTCTATAACTTAGAGTACTTGAAACTGTTTTGCAAAACTGATTGGTTTAAAAGCGATTTAGCAAAATCTAATAAAGTTTTGTTCGTATTTTCAGCAACATTTTCAAATGGCAACAGCCATGTTATCATTGTTAAGCGCCGAAAAACTAACTGGCAATAATTTTTCAACATGGAAACATATGATCACGACGATCCTAATCATCAAGGATCTCATGTTCGCTCTCACGGAGGCTTATCCTCCTATTCCAGCTCCAAATGCTGCTCAAAATGTTCGAGAGCCATACGAGCGATGGACAAGGGCGAATGAGAAGGCCCGAGCCTACATCTTGGCAAGTCTTTCTGAAGTCTTGGCCAAGAAACATGAGCCTATGGTCTCAGTGTGTGAGATTATGGAGTCCCTGCGGGGGATGTTTGAACAACCGTTTGAACAGCTTATGCATGAGGCTCTTAAATACATATTCAACTCCAAAATGCAAGAAGACACCTCTGTTCATGAACATGTGCTAAACATGATGGTCCCTTCAATATGGCAGAGTTAAATGGGTCTACCATCGATGAGGGTAGCCAGGTTAGCATAATTCTGCATTCTTTGCCGAAGAGTATGCATCGCAAACTCCACTATGGAAGCCGAATATATAGCCGCTTGTGAAGCAGCTAAGAAGGTTGTTTGGCTAAGGAAATTCCTTACGGATTTGGAAGTTGTTCCAAATATGGATTTGTCGATCACTCTCTATTGTGATAACAACGGAGCTGTGGAAAATTCGAAGGAACCTTGGAGTCATCGTCGAGGCAAGCATATAGAACGAAAATACCACTTGATTAGGGAGATTGTGCATCACGGTGATGTGATAGTCACAAAGATCGCGTCAGAGCACAACGTTGTTGATCATTTTACAAAGACTCTCATGGCTAAAGTGTTCGAGGGTTACCTGGAGGGTCTGGGTTCACGAGACATGCGACATCTTGTCTAGGGCAAGTGGGAGATGATACTGGTGTATGCCATAGTTTATTGTATATTGTACATGTATTTATCTTGTATTGTACATTAGTCTCCCGAGGCATTAGGACAAGTGGGAGATTGTTGGGATTGGTGTCCTAATTCTCCCAAAGTCTTGTTGTTTATAATTCATACACATTGTTATGAATAAAATAAGAGTTATTTTATCTGGCATTTACTCATATTCAATAAACAAAGCTCCATGGTTAACATATGTAAACTTAAGCACGTATATGAGATATACAAGTGGATCATGCCTTAAGTGATAACCTAACGTATGTAAACTTGATGGCGGGAAATTGGAAGTCAATTTTACTCGACAACCAAAATCTCGTGGATGCAGTATGCGATGCATGTTATTAAGATATGCGTTGTTAGTCATGCGTCGATGGTCATGCGTTGGAATGAAAATGCGCCAACAGATGTATGCGATGACCATGCGTCCTCCCACAAGTTTTCTTGTATTCACGCCAAGTATAACATGAATGCAAGTTTCTCAAGTAATCCGAGGTCGAACACAGGGACTTGTAGTTATATGTATGCGGTGATGTGCATGGGGCGGTATAAATAAAAGAATGGAGGGGATGTTTCTAAGTTAATCCTACTCCTACTCCTATCTAACAGACAAAGCAATGAGAATATGCATGAGAGGTAGAGATGCGAAAAACCTTGACATGAAATAAATGTGTGGGAAAATAGATAAAATGCAGAGATGTTTTCATTACAACCCTTAAGAGTGACTGCAAGGACAACCTTAGTCAACGTAAGCCATGCGATCATGCAACACACATACAATAATAAACCACCTCTCGATGCGAATGCTACGGCTTCTAATGCTAGAACGCATGCGATATATGCGATAAGTCTATAGGACCTACACATAAGCCTTATTCTTATTTATGCAATGACAAAATGACACACACACAAATAAGACGACCACATAATATCATTCCTATTCCTAGGGTGCATGCGATGCAGGTTAACAAACGAAGCTTATCTCTAAGTTCCCCGTTCTTGTCTATGCGTTCCAATCTACTCTCTCGAGTCTTAGGTTTGGGTTTTAGACTACTCTCTCAAGTATGCCTAAATGATGAATGACGTGCTCATAGAACAAGGTAATCGCATGAACTTGGCTGACCTAAGCTTATTCCTATCTATAGTGAACAATGCACA
This sequence comes from Benincasa hispida, assembly GCF_009727055.1. Classification (NCBI taxonomy): domain Eukaryota; kingdom Viridiplantae; phylum Streptophyta; class Magnoliopsida; order Cucurbitales; family Cucurbitaceae; genus Benincasa; species Benincasa hispida. Next base: position 359,462 of record NC_052359.1, on the reverse strand, counting down.
TATTGCTTAATGCGTCCAACCACTTACCCTTTCGGGCAGTTGACTGTGCTGACCTTACTCATAGACAAGAAATGCGTTAGCCTATAGACAGGCGTTGCTGCAGCTTCACACTAAGTAAATAAGGTTACTCACACACTCGCGCAACGCATACCTCTCGGTGGGTTGCTACATACTTCATATCCCTAATCCACATGACTAAGTATGCAATACCCAAGCAATCTCACTAAGTGTTGCAATGAAAGTAAAGATGCTAAGCAAAGAAGATGGAGATGAAGTCGAAGGAACAGAAAAATGCATTGAAAATAAATTTTATCAATTTCTTAATTCCAAAATGTCATACAATACAATATGAGAAAAGAAAGTAAAAGGAAATGGCCGGCTGGAAGCAAATATTTGCTTCCAGCGGATGTGCATCAAGGCTGCCGGTGGTGCCATGGATGGGCGGAGGAGCTGACTCTCTCGAGATCTAGCTCCGGTCAAAGGCTTCAATCGTCACTCGGAATGGAGGAAGGAAATGAAGAACTCTCAGCCACCTTCTCACGCATTTTGTCTAGATCGCGGGGAAAGTCCCCAGTTCACAAGGATCCCCCCCTGGATAACTTGAATTTTAGTTCATCGGCCTCTATTTATAGAGCTCTGAGTCTGACGTTCGATGCGTTAGTCTTTTTCTGAATCTCTGCCACCAACGGCGTGGTAGGTGAAATGTCAACATCATCTTTTAGATTTTCTCGAGGTAGATGCATTGATGCGTTCATTCCACATACCTTGCGTTGATCCTATTAGTTTGCATTGTTGCATAGCCACAATCATTCAATGGCTGCATTCGCTTAATACCGCAACTCTACATGATGACTGCAATCGCTTGACAAGCGCAACTCCCATGCGATGGATGCATACGGCTGATTATCGCAACATCCATGCGTTGATTGATGTGTTTTCCTTTGCGATGGAGTGTTTCTCCGTATGCGGTCGTCTATGCGGTGGTCCGGTTTCTATGTTTGCATTCATTTCCTGCGTTAGCTACAAAAATAGAACGTTGAACGCATAATTAACGCAAATTAATGGCTTAGCTGAGATTCGACATGTTGATCGACGCAAACTCTTTTTCTCGTAAATTCCTAATATGATTGCCGCATATTCTGTCTAACAACCTTCATAATTCTAAGTAAAAGACCTAAGATGACATGCATTTCTACATGTCATCAATAACCTAAATAGGTATGTAGTATAAGGATTAAGGTGGGATACCTGATCCTATTGATACTACGGATACGACCTGCTTTCTAGAGGTTTGCAATTGTTGTGAACTGCTACAGATGGTAGATCCTAACCATTCATATGGAGACATGCAAGCGAGGGTGTCATATACAAAGAGTTTGTATAAGATCGGACCACGAGATTATTCGTCTCTAGATATAACACCGTTGATACTGGATACTTACATCTCACCTAGACGACCATAGGTGACATAACCTCAATCCTGAGTGTTTTGGGAGCTTCTGCCTTTGAGGGCGGTCCTTTGATTAGTATGGGTAAGAGTGGTCAAATTGCCAACTCAACATGCCTACCTTTTTGGGGACTTGCTTGATTTAGGAGCTGGGAACTCAGTTACACAAGATGGAATTCACTTCTTCCCCGAAGCAGAGGTAAATAGATAGATTGCTCCCTTAAGGGCTGATTTCGGGGCTTGAATATAGTGGCCACAACTTCTCTTTGGAAGAGAGGACTCAGTTATAGTAGGACTATGACTTATGTTCATTAGAGGAATCAGTGGTACTTAAGAAGTTAGATGTAACTACAGGGGTATAACGGTTATTGGCCGAGCTGTACTTATGAGCGATCTGTGAAGGGTTATCGCACTGTTGATTGGTTGATATGGACACATAATATATCTGTAATAAGGAGAGTTCAGCTGTCGGTCATTAGTGGAGTGCCTGGTAGTTAACGGTGAAAGATCTTATGTCTGTCTCTTATACACATCTAGATGTGTATAAGAGACAGGCGTTGGAGCTTCGAGCTACAGGTCCATAAGGTCCCCTTGGTAGCTCAATGGATTCAAGTTGACAAGTGGTAATTCGATTATATATGATATGATCAGTATGATGTATGAGGTACATCTAATGGAGGATTAATGTAAATGAGATTTACATTAAGGACCATGGAATAGAAAAGAAGCTATGGTTTATATGTTTCATGAGATGAAATATTAAAACTATAGGTTATAAATATAGTATGGTAAGTTGGTTATCATATATATTTATAATAATATTAATCATTGGGTAATTAATTCTTTTTCTCTAATAGCCAATTGAGTGGGAGGTTATTGGTAGTTTCATGGTAACCATGAGATAAAAGGAAAAATGTTTTCCTAAATTTAGAAGTTGTTGAATTGATATTTCCATTCTTGAAAATTACTCACGGTGGTTGTCAAGTGAATTAAATTTACTAAACGACAGCTTGGAAAGACTAGACGATCGTTGAGTGTTTCTATACGATAACCACTCAATTGGCCGATTAGCTAAACGATCATGCAGCTTCTGCTAAATGATCACATAGCTTTTGTTAAACGATTGGGCATCTCCCACTTGCTCAATCGTTTACTCGATTGTTCCTCTGGTCTCTTCCTTTAACCAAGTCCACACAGAGCTCACACTTCTAGATTCTCACACCGAGAATACCAAGGTAGCCATTGTGGTGGTGTCATACTCAACTCGACATAGTCGAGGTTATTTAGAGGTCGTTCGTGGGTTTATATGGAGTCCGCTATGTTCGTGTTCTTAGAGATCATGGTGTTCAAGTTCTTTTTTTATCGTGATGTATTGCGGTCGTGGTGGACAAGCGTTCGTGTGTTGCAGTCTTAGAGTCTGTTCAAGCATTCGTGATCGAGGGATCTTGAGGATGAGTCTTCAAAGGTATGTTAATTCTATCCTTTGATCTGTAGAAAAGCATACTGTAATTTCGTTGTATGCATAGCCTGTTGTTTCCGTTTCTTGATTGTAATTGTGAATGTTCATTTACGAATGGAATTTGGAACGATCATTTCGCTGCTCATGGAAATTCTCATGTCTGATTTCCTTCACTCAATTGTGTCTTTGACTATAACAAACGTCAAGGTCCATCGTATATTGATGGACGGAGGATGTTTGGCCAAAGTTCTTGTTAGGAATGTCCTAAAACTCGCAGCTCGTATATACTGGAAACATATTCTATTTATCAATAAAAGTCTTATTGAGTTGTTTATTCAATAAAATATTATTGATATTGCATTTTGTTATAAAAATCGAATAAACGAAATTCATGGCTATAGTATGAATACTTTAATTTTATGTGGAGACATAAAAATGGATCAAGTTTTAGTATATAGCCAAAATGGTCTATAAGTATATAGATGAGATTGGACACCTCATCCTGATGACAATATTGGATGTGGCCCACTTTGTATACGGATACAAATGATGTGATCTCAAATCATTCATGTGGAGACATGCGAGTGGGGACATCCTATGCAAAAGATGTTTGCATAAGACCAGACCACAAAATAGTCTTTTTTCTTTGTAACGACCATTACTGTTAAAACTAATTATTTCAAATTCGATGACCTAGGGTAACTCAATCTTAATCCTAAGCTAACTATGAGCTCCTATTTATTTGGGATTATTCTTTGATCAGCATAGGTAAGAGTAGTTCAACAACACTGCTTAATAAGTCTCTTATTTTGGGGATAAGACTGGATAGATAGCTGGGGGCATAGTCTTACAAGATGGGATTCACTCCTACCTGATTTAGGGTTAGAAGATAGGTTGTTCCCTTAAGTATTGTTTTATGGTTTTGAACAATTGGGTCCCACCCTTTCATGATCAAGAGGGACATGGTTTATTAGTTGGACTATAAACCAATTGTTCAATAGAGGATCAGTGGGAGCTTAAGGGGCAAGATGTATTTACAAGGGTAAAATGATATGTTGACCTAGCTGTAAATACGAATAATCTATGAAGGATCGACTTACTGATTATTGTTAAAGTGATCAGAAATATATCTACAGTAAGAAGAGTGCAACTATCGAGCTTTAGTGGTATGTCACGGTAGTTAATGAATATTGATTAATTCGGTCTATAGAATTTAGCCAATTAATCTCTAATCATTGGAGTTCACGATCTGTAGGTCCATAAGGTCCCTCTACTAATTCGTAAAATTATATCTTAGATTAGTGAATTGAGCAGTTTTGAAACATTCAAAATAGAAATTAAGGTTTTGAATTTGAAGTGTTCAAATTCAATTTAGGGTTTGATTAATTGTATTTGATACAAATAAAACATTTAATTTTATTGAAATTGAATGGAATCAAAGAGATTAGAATATTTAAATACTGATTTAAATTTTGAATTAATATGAATAGGATTCATGTTTAAATTAGGTATTTAATTAATTTAATATTTGATATTAAATTATTATTTATTTATTCTTTATTTAAATAAAACATTTTTTAATATTTGAAATTCAAAATTCAGTTTTGAATTTAATTAAATTTAATTTTGTGAAAATTAAGTTTCATTTTGAAAAATGAAATTAAAAAAAGAAAAAAAAGAAAAAAAATGAAGTTAGTGGATTAATCCAACTTTTGTTGGATTATTCCTCTAATTAACACCTAGCCCACTATAATCGTCTCCTTAAGGTGTCAATGAGTTGAAGATTGGAGTGCCTGCATGTTGATTCTTCATAAGTATGCTAAATTTCATCATTAAAAGTTTCATGCATTTTGAATTTCAGAATTATGCACTCTCTCTCTCTCAAACTCTCCTCATTCCCTTCACCTAATTGAGCTAATTCAAAAATTCCACCTCTCAATCCAAGTTAGAGGATAGTAGAGAAGATCTTTGTAGTGGTCTACTGGTATTTTAGAGATCCTTTTCATGGAGAGGAGCTGTGATTGAAGATATCTACAAAGGTATTGTCTTTTGAAACCGTCTTTTCTTGAAAACAGTTTTCATGCATGCTTTTAGACTCAAATTAAGTGTAGTTAGAGTGTTTATTGATTCTGATTTCTTTCGCTGCATACTTATTTACTCTATCAGTTCTATCCTTATCTACCTTTAATGCTATAAGGTTAGGGTGAGAGTAGCTAAAGAACAGCCTGAACCTGTTAGTCGATTTTAGAAGGCATGCAGAGTATCCAAAATGGAGCATTGAGTTGCAAGTTGCATTTGGTGAAGGCATGACATGTGTAATTGACATGCTTAATTTCCTAGTGGTAAAGGATAAGTCCATCTACAATGCAATCTTGGAAAGGATAGCTCTTCTTCAGATGAGGGTTGTTCCATTGACCTACCACCAAGTGATGAAGTTCCCAATGCCTAATGGGATTAAAATGATATGAGGATAGCAACTGATATCTAGGGAATGTTACCAGACAACTTTGAAATGACCTCACAGAGAACCCTCATCGGACTAACAGAAACTTGTCTAGTTTTTCTACAATCCTCAACTCGTGATGATTTGCCCTATACTAAGTGGGTCATCTAGCAAGAAAGATTGTAGAGTTGGACTTGAAAGAACCAGTGAAGGTCCTCGAGCGGAAGCATGGGATCAGAACAAATATCCAAAATTTATTGGACATAACAGATTATGCATTTAAAAGAAAAATTACAGCATGCTTTAAAAACATGAAATACAGAATAGAGAATCGGTTTAAGAAATCTTACCCTTGAAGTATTTTTCTTCACAAGATTCCTTCTAAAAAATTGTCACGAACAATCTCGAACTCTCTAACCGTCTACGAGGACACCACCACGAAAGAATTCTCTATATTCTCTGGATGAGAATTTAGGAGTTTTGTGGGCTCTGGCTATTTTGGAAAAGAGGGATTTTAGATTATTCAGAGGAAGAGACATGTTCCAATTTTCTCACATAACTTTTCTGTGTCTCTCTGTCACTTGTGAAAAACCATACATTAAGAAGATGAAGAATTATCATCTCTCTTTCTTCTCACTACCACGTTTTTTTAGAGAGAAAAGAGAGGGCAGGAGTTACTATTCCCTCCCAAAAAGATTTTTAAAATAAAATAAAATTTATTTATTTATTTTCATAAATCAATTTAATATATATTTAAATGATAACTACCTTATCATAATATATATATATATATTAACCTATATGTTATATCAAATATAACACATAACCTATAAATTCTATATTGTATCAAATAAAATATAACTTATAGTTTCTATTCTCTCATCAATGATATTTAATATAAATCTCATTTATATTAAATTTAATTATATGAATCAAATTCATATAATTAATATTTGAATCATATTCAAATATTTATTTTCTCTCGAATAAATTTTATATTATAATGTATCAAATACATCATAGCAATTATAACATATATAATTATATTAAATTAATTATATCACATATAATTAATTCCCTCAATTAATTTGAGCAATTCAAATTAATCCAAAAATTAATTCTCATTAATTCATGTTAAGCTACAGAGGGGACCTCGTGGATCTGTAGCTTGAAGCTCCAAAGGTATGTGAATAATTAATTAAACTATTTTAATTAAATTATTCACCATCCGTTAACTGTCAGACACTCCACTAAATATCAATAGCTGCACTCTTCACACTACAGATAAATTTCTGTGTCCATTGGATATAACCAATCAACTGTGTGATGACCCTTCACAAATTGCTCATAAGTACAACCCAAAAATACAGTTTTGCCCCTGTAATTACATCTAACTTCTTAAGTACCACTGATCTCTCTAATAAACAATAAGTTAGAGTCCAACTATGACTAAACCCATCTCAGGCCAGGAAAGGGTGTGGCGCCACATTGTTCAAATCCTGAAATCAACCCTTAAGGGAGCAATTTATGTACTTACCCTGACATTGGGGAATGAGTGAATTCCTTCTTCTGTAGTTGTGTTCCCAGCTCTCCAATTAAGCGAATCTCCAAAATGGTAGGTTTGTTGAGTCGGTGATCTGGTCACTCTCACCTATACAGGTCATGTTACCTATGGTCATGTCATGTTACCTATGGTCATCCTGGTGAAATGAAAGTCACTTAGGATTCAGGTCATGTTACCTATGGTCATCCTGGTGAAATGAAAGTCTATTATGGATGGTGTTATATAATGAGACTAAATATTTAGTGGTTCGGTCTTATACAAACTCCTTTGTATAGAATATCCTCGTTTACATGTCTTCACATGAATGATCGGGATCATATCATTTGTAGCACTTTACAACAATTGTAACATCTACAAAGCGGGTCATACTCGTACTGTCACCAAGATAAGGTATCCAACCTTATCCATCTACTACAGACCATTTAGGTTATCATATAAACATGATCCCCACCTGTATGTCTCTACATACATGTTCAAGCTACAAAGATAACTTTGGATGTTAGTTTATTAGTTTGTGGTTAATACAACTGATTTTCAAATAAAACATCACATATTTTATTACATAAATAAAATGTTATTACAATTACAAACTATAGGACCCTAAGAGATTTAAGGCATCAACCCCAACAATCTCCCACTTGACCTAAAGCTAGTGGAGCATACAATGTAAAGGTCATACTAAATACAAAGTACACAAAACCGCCCAGTACATATCTCTCACTTGCCTTAGTCTAAACATGGTCTGTCCCATAGACCCATACTCTACAAGTGACCCTCAAACACCTTAGCCGTGAGGGTCTTTGTAAATGATCAACAATATTGTGATCTGAAGTTTTCTACATGACAATCACGTCTCCTCGATGCACAATCTCTAGGATGAGATGATGCTTTCGCTCTATATACTTTCCGCGTTTGTGACTCCGAAGCTCTTGAGAATTAGCCACGACACCACTATTATCACAATAAAGTGTAATGGGCTTTGACATGTCTGGAACAACTTCCAGATCAGTCAAAAACTTCCTAAGCCAAACAGCTTCCTTAACAGCTTCACAAGTCGCTACATACTCACACTCTAAGGGTGTTTTAATTTTATTCTAAAAAAATTTGGAATTAAAAATGTGCATTCTTAAAAATCAAGAGACTAAAAAGATACATTTTAAAAAATTCATAGACCGAATGCACCTATTATTAAAAATTTGATGATTAAAAAGGTACATTTTATAAACTCATGGACAAATGCGTCTATTTCTTAAAACTCGGGACTAAAAAATAATTTACCAATATTTTTCTCTCACATCCATGCTTTAATGACAATTTACAAATTTAACAATTTAATAAGGTTAATGATATACTCGAGCCAATTTTTCATTATAAAATGTTAAAAGGTTAGTTTTTAATCTAATTTATATTGATATAAATCATTTAAATTCATTTCTGTCTCTAAAATAAAAGTTCCTTCAAATTAGATTAATGATATATTGATTATTATTATTTTAAAGTTCATATAAATCTTAAATTGTTGATTATATATTAAGTATAACATTTTTTGTTGTGAAAATGAGACGGAACTGGGATACGGATATCGAGAAAATATAATACTAAAATAAATAAAACATAATATATAAATAAATAAAATAAGAAAAATAAGAAATTACGAAAATCGAAAATCGAAAATGCCTCGAAAATTCTCCAGTTTCTCCAAAATTTATGGAATCTTCACCAATATATATGTTCTCTCAAGATCCACCAAATGTCTCTATTTATGGACAAAATGACAAGTAGGGGGTGGCTTTACATGGACAACATCTAGGTAACAGATAAAGTGACACATGGGGTAGAAGTTTGACAATTGTTGCTGTTAAGATACTAAGTTTGGGCATCTATATTACACCTAATTTGACATATTTATAATACTCCCCCTTAGATGCCCATTTTATATGAAATATGTCTCGTTAAAACCTTACTAGGAAAAAAAATCTATTGGAAAAAAAAAATCATAATGAAGGGAAAAAGTACATATTTCGTATAATCAAATACTTTTAAAAAGAATATAATATATTTAATTCCTTTAATACTTTTAAAATATATTTCATATAATATATTTACTTCCCCTCATGGAAACATTTGTTCAACAACTCTTGTTGAACTCTCAGTAGTCTCACTAGAAATCTTATGTACAACAAGCTTGCTTTGTGGCTAATGATCCCTGATGTGGTCTTCTTCCAAGAAGATGACATTTGTCGACACAAACACCTTATTCTCACTAGGATCATAAAAGTATCCACCCCTCATTTCCTTGGGGTAGCCTACAAAGAGGCAAACTTTCGAACATGATTTCAACTTCTTAGGGTTAGCTACAAGCACATGGGTTGGACATCCCCAAATCCTGAAGTGTTGTAAACTACCTTTACGACCTCTCCACAGCTCAAAAGGTGTTTCAGAAACACTCTTCGAGGGAACGTTGTTCAAAATATAACATGCAGCCTCCACTGCAAATCCCCAAAACGAGTCTGGAAGATGAACATAACTCATCATAGACCGAACCATGTCCAACAGGGTTCTGTTTCTCCTTTCTGGTACACCATTTTGCTGAGGTGTACCTGGGGCCGAGAGTTGGGATGTGATTCCTTATTCTATCATATAGTTCTAGAATTTGAGGTCCATATACTCTCCACCATGATCAGATCGTAGTGTTTTTATCTTCTTACCTAACAAGTTTTCAACTTCAACCTTATACTCTTTGAACTTGTCAAGAGCTTCAGATTTACATTGCATTAGGTATAGATACCCGTATCTTGAATAATCATCTATGAAAGAGATGAAATATTCATACCCACCTCGAGCTCGAACACTCATCGGACCATAGAGGTCTGAATGTAAAAGCTCCAAGGTTTCCTTGGCTTTATAACCTTTTCCAATAAAAATTCATTTGGTCATCTTGCCTTCAAGGCATGATTCACATACCGGCAAGGAGTTTTCTTCTAAACTCTTTAGAAGTCCATATTTCACCAACTACTCAATCCTATTAAGGTTGATGTGACCTAACCTTAGATGTCAAAGATGAGCGCTTTCCTTAGGAGAAACCTTTAGTCTTTTTGCTGTTGTCGTTGTTCTGAACATTTCAGTATTAAGCAAGGCTTTTATGACTAACGGCCTTAGTACATATAAGTTATTTTCCATTGAACCAAAATAATCTCCATACCATTCTTGAAAATAAACACTTTACTCTCAGAAAATGAGACGGTATAACCTTGTTCAATGAGAAAAGAAACCGAGATTAAGTTCCTCTTGATATGAGGAACTACGAAAACATTATCCAGTAACAGATAACGTTTCTTGTCCAAAAATAACTTCAACCTACCTACAGCAACAATTGAAACAACCTCACCAGTACCGACTCGAAGAGTAAACTTTTCCTTTTCCAACGTTTTCCAAGAACTATCCTTGGTAGGAAGAACTGACGTGGTTAGTAGCACCTAAATCAAGCATCCAGGCAGATTCCTCATTCTCTACCAAACACGTCTCCAAGACAAATAAATCACATCTAGTGTCTTTAGAATTCTTCCTCTTTTGGAGAGTAGTGGGATCAGTATTAGAATCTAAATAAGCTCCAAGTTCCATTTCAGAGAACAGTTCTCGTCGATGAACTTCACCAAAGTTAGCAACAATTACTTTCTTTTTTAATCCTTTGACATTCAAGAAAGATTGGAGGTTATTTTGGAAACTGACATTACTAGTTTCTTTGTCATCCATCTCTTAGTGCTCAAAAAGTGAGAACTGGCGTTCAAATAATTCTTGCAATGAGTCCATGATCTCACGTGCAATGACCATGTTCTCAACCCTTTTGTCCAATTCATCATGTATACTAACAAAATGTGAAGTCTGGCCAACGAGTTAGCCTTCATCCACACCTCATATGCATTGCGAACATTTCATGGTGTATCAAGGGCCGGAATTTGAGGACACTCCTCAACCATGACAAACTCGAGGTCGTTTACCACGAAATTTGTCTTAAGAGACTTTTTCCAATGTATGTATTCGGTCAAATTAAAAGAGACAACTAACGAAAAAACATTCATGTTGCTGAAAAAGAAACACATTGATCTACATTAGACTTTAGCAAATACTCTTGAAACAACACCTAATATGGTTTAGCAAAACTTAAATGAACCCTGTGTGACATCTAGTTTCATAATGATGCTTCAGTGGTTTAGGACAAAAGCCACCGAAGGGTAGTCAATTTATCCCTCCTCTGAATTGATACACCCTCAACCAGACATTAAAACTAGAACAATTGCTCCTATAATGACTAGCCATCATTGATTTGGTCAAGAAATCATTAACTTGCTTAACAATTTTCTGTAAGTGTGACCCTTCATTTTAGATCCTAGAGTTCTGCCCCAAGCAGCCAATTCGAAGGAAAAAAATCTGATTGGGGCAAAAACTCAAGCGGTCCTATCCATTTCTGGAATTCAGAATCGCACAAAAGCCATCCGAAGGGGGACGCTCCCAGGGCGCCACGAAGCAGTGCAAGAAGATCTCACGATGCAAACCAATGAAGGAAACCGCAGGACATGTTGACACACATCCTTCACCTAGGGTTTAGTTTACTTAGAAAAAACGCGGCTAAGGATTTTATTAAATGACTTTTTACCTAAAAGTAACTCTTACTATGGAAAGTTGAATAATTTTTTACCATCATTCATTAAACTCTTTAACGAAGTCTTTGATTAACCGTTGCATGCTTGTAGCAAATCTATCTAATTCACCTTTCCAGATAGATTTCCAAGTAGGGGTGTTCTGTTTCCGTCAGCTTAAATACCCCAGCCTAGACAGAACATGCCTTAGACAAAAGGTCCTTAGGTATCTAATCTCATTAGAACCTTGAACTTAGGTCTATATCAATCCAATTTAAAACCCTTTTAAAACATGAGTTCGCCTAAGTTCGCATGCAACTCTTTCTTATTGATTTTAGTTCTAGTTTCCATTATAATGCTTATAACAAGAAACAACCAAAACCATACACAATGCGAAGCTACATATACAAGGCATTCATAACTCTTATAAATAAGCCTAAGTGTCATGCTTCATGCATTGTTCATTCATTGCTACTTTTATACAACACTTATATAACAAAGCAATGAACCAAGCATATATGCTTCCATACACCTTTATACTATAACTCTTATAATATAAATATGATACATGAATATGTTTACTACATACATAAATATAACTCTTATATTTCATGATGCATACGCATGCTTTCTTGTAATTTCATCATGCCAATTAACTATATTATAACACTCATAATATGTGATGCATTAATAAAATGCATAACCTAAGGTGGGTTTTAAATCTATATGTCATACACTATGGCATATAAACAATATACATTTCATGTACATTAAATAAAAGTTGATGAACTGGGATAATTAGCCTCAAATCCTCAAAAAAACAAAGCTAACTATTACAAAGCACAATAAGTCTCTGGTTCAAACAAGTAAACCGGGTTTTAAACCATCCGAGCGAAGAAACGCGTCTCCTTGACCATGTACCAAATCCTTGTGATCGCCTACACGATAGAGTAAACTCTTTACTCAATCGTTTAGTAACGTTGTATGAGTATAAACGATCATTTAGCAACAATCATGTATCTTTGACTATGCGATGAAGCATGAAGGCCATGCGATCGTGCAATGCAAGCCTTAAACAATCAACTAAACGACAACAATGCAATGAAGCATAATCGTCTAAACAATCTCTAAGCTGGTGTCAAGGTATCGTATACCAAGTGACCGTATAGTCAGTGAATATGCGATGAAGCATGCTGAACTATACGATCGTTTAGTGTACATGACTTTTATAAAACGATGAGTGTCAAAACTCTATGTGATCGTTTACCTTCAGCGTCCACGCAATCGAGCAACCAATACTACACGATAAAGTAAACTCTTTACCCCATCGTTTAGAATTAGCTAAAAGATCGTTTAATAAATTCTACACGATTGGGCAGAACTTTTCTACACGATCATTTAGCCAAATCTCAACGATCGTTTACCTTGGGCTACACGATACGACCAACCTTTGGTCTTTTTCCTCGATGAGAACTGCATCTCCATGCTTCGAAACTTTATCATGAACGACTTAAACAACTTCAAACACTTTGAATACAGACTCGATTGCTTGTTAATTATGCCCAAAAACGCAGGGCCCTTACAAATTAAACTTAAAGAAAGATTTAAACAAAGGCAATCATCTCGTAAACATTCATCAACACATCTACAAACGCATTTAACTCTTAAATGCAATGCAGAAAACTTAAAACCCACCAGAAATGAAATTTGTAATATCAGAACAACCTGGCTCTGATACCAATTGAAGGAAATCAAATACGGGGATCTCCATGAGCAGTGGAAGGGATTGTTCCAAATTCCATTCAAATTGAACACAACCAATTACAATCTCAAACGGACACTAACAGGTCATGTATATATAGAAATTACAGCATGTTATAAGAGAATCAAAGGAAGAGTATGCGTACCTTTGAAGAACTATTCTTCAAGAATCCCTCGATCAGTCTACAATGCGTCCACATCAACACTCGAACGCAACGAACAACATACAGCACGTACACAAACAAAACGATCGTCTGAATAAGCCTCGACCTCAATCGAGTCCAACTCGATCCATGAATTGAGTAAAGACACTACCATAAGTGTTACCTTGGTATTCTCGGTGTGAGAATCCAGGAGTTGTGGACTCTATATGATCTTGGCTTGAGGAAGAGAGGAGGTATGCGATCGAGTAGACGATCGAGTAAGTGGGAGATGAAACACTGTCTATCATATAGACAATGTACTCGATCATTTAGTAAATGACAGCCTATCACATAAACTTTGCTACTCGATCGTGTAGCAACGATCAGCTGAATGACTATCGTATAGTCAACTCTAAGTGATCGCTTAGCTGATCATTTAGTCTCTCAACGACTATCGCTTAGTAAAACAATTTTACTTGATAGCCCTTTTTTCGTGAGTACTTTTTGAATGAAACAACTGCTAAATTTAGGAAAATAATTTTCCTTTTATCTCACGATTATCATAAATAACTGTCTATATTAACCAATCAACAGTGCGATAATCCTTCACAAATCGCTCGTAAGTACAGTGACCAAATTTACCATTTTGCCCCTGTAGTTACATCTAACTCCTTAAGTACAACTAATTCCTCTAATGAACAACAAGTCATAGTCCTACTATGACTAAGTTCTCTCTTCCAAAGAGAGGGTGTGGCCACTATGTTCAAGACCCAGAATCATCCCTTAAAGGAGCAATTTATCTACTTACCTCTACTTCGGGGAAGGAGTGAATTCCTTCTTGTGTAACTGAGTACCCAGCTCCCTAATCAGACAAATCCCAAAAAAGGTAGGCTTATTAAGTTAACAATCTGGCCACTCTCACCCATACTAATCAAAGGACCACCCTCATAGGCAGGAGTTCCCAAAACACTCAGGATTAAGGTCATTTCACCTATGGTCGTTTTAGTGAAATGTAAGTCTCAATTATCAACGGTGTTATATAAAGAGACTAATCATCTCGTGGTCCAGTCTTATACAAACTCTTTGTATAGGCCACCTCCTCTCGCATGTCTCCACATGAATGGTCAGGATCAGACCATTGGTAGCATATTACAACACTTATAACTATCTATAAAGCGGGTCGTATTCGTTGTGTCGCCAGGATAAGGCATCCCTCCTTTATCCTTATATTACAGACCATTAAGTTATTACTTAAGGCATGATCCACTTGTATGTCTCACGTACATGCTTAGTTTATCGAATATAAGTAAATGCAAATAAAATAACTCTTATTTTATAATAATAATGTGTACAAACTATTTACAAACTACGAGACTCCGGGAGAATTAGGACACCAATCTCAACATCCTTGACTGAAAAACGATAGTTAAGAACTATAGGAATAATAGTTATTCTATATTAGTAATTAGCTAAGATTATCTCAATGCAGGAGAGGGGTAGTTGATCACCCTTCAATGGTTGTTGCTTTAAACCTATGGAAGTATCGTTGCAAAAATTAAATCAATAGTTTAACTAGGGTTCTTTGTTTGTTTTTTTTTTTTTTTTTTTTTTTTTTTGCTAAACTGATTGGATGCTTGTATTTTGTGTAATGGGTTAAGGAAAATATAACTGATATGGTAAATTTTTTGTTATTCTTTTCAGCATGTCTTCCATAATTATATCCTTGTTAAAGAACGAACATTAACAAGTGAAAACTATGCAACATGAAAATCTGACTTGAATACGATTCTAGTTATAGATGATATGTGATTCGTCTTAATGGAGGAGTTTCCTCTAGTCTCTACTCAAAATGCATCCCAAGCAATGAGGGTTGCTTATGGCCGCTAAACAAAGGCCAATGACAAGGCCAAAGTCTACATCTTGGCAAGTCTATTTGACGTTCTTACCAAGAAACACGAGGCCACAATCACTACACGTTAGATCATGGAGTCCCCCCAGGAGATTTTTGAACAACCGTCCTCTCAGATTCGACATGAGGCCCTCAAGTACGTTTATAACGTGCAAATACATTTATAATGTGTGGATTAAGGAAGGCCAATTAATGAGAGATCATGTTCTTAATCTAAATGGGCCACTTCGACATTGCCAAAATGAACGGCACAGTCATCGACGAGAAAAGTAAGATGTCTTTTATTCTAGAATCTTTTCTGAAGAGTTTCCTCCAATTCCATAACAATGCGATTATGAATAAAATATAGTACACCATAACTACCTTTCTAAATGAGTTATAGACTTATCGGTCTCTTATGAAAAGTAAGAGACCGGTAGAAGAAGAGGCAAATGTTACCCATTCCAAAAAGTTTCATAAGGGTTCATCCTCTGGAACTAAGTTTATTCCCTCATCATCTGGTTCTAAGAAGATTCAGAATAAGAAAGGAGGGAAGAAGAAGGCTCCCATTACTGGGAAAGGCAAGGGCAAGATCAAGGTGACAGACAAAGAAAAGTGTTTCCACTGCAATGTGGATGGTCACTGGAAATGCAATTGCCCCAAGTACCTCGCTGAGAAAAAGAAAGAAAAGGAAGGTAAATGTGATTTACTAGTTCTAAAAACTTGTTTAGTGGAAAATGACCATAATGCCTGGATACTTGATTCGAGGGCCACTGATCATGTTTGTTTTTCTTTACATGGAATTAATTCCTTCCAACAGCTCAAGGAGGGTGAAATGACACTCAAGATTTTAATGGGAGATGCCATTTCAACCTGTATAGTGGGAGTTGCAAAGTATTTTCTTGGTTTTTAGAAAACTTATATATAGTTCCTAAAATCGAAAGGAACCTTGTATCTATTTCTTACATAATTGAACAAATGTATTCAATTTATTTTTCTTTTAATGAGTATTCATTATGAAAAATGATGTACCAATTTGTTCAGCTAAATTAGAAGACAAATTGTATGTGTTAAGACCAACTGAAAAAAAAACACTGTTAAATCATGAGATGTTCAAAAACTGCTAACACTCAAACCAAAAGGCAAAATGTTTCTCCAAGTAACAATAATACATATCTTTCGCATTTGAAATTAGGTCACATAAATATTTATAGGATCGGGAGATTGGTGAAGAATGGACTTCTAAGCGAGTTAAAAGATGATTCATCACCTCCATTAGAATCCTATCTTGAGGGAAAGATGACTAAAAGACTTTTTAGTTGAAAAGGTTATAGAGCCAAAGAGCCCTTAGAGCTCGTACATTTGGATCTTTATGATCCAATGAATGTAAAAGCTTGAAGAGGGTACGAATACATAATCTCTTTTATAGATGATTATTCGATGTATGGTTACTTATACCTAATGGAACATAAGTCTGAATCCCTTGAAAAGTTCAAGGAATATAAGGCTGAAGTTGAAAATCTGTAAGGAAAAACGATTAAAACACTTCGATCTGATCGAGGTGGAGAATATATGAATTCAAAATTCCAGAACTATATGATAGTATATGAAATCCAATCCCAACTCCCAGGAGTTGGTACACCTCAATCGAACGGTGTATCAAAAATTAGAAATAGCACCTTATTAGACATGGTTCGTTATATGATGAGTTATGCTCGATTACCTAGCTCGTTTTAGGGGTATGCAATAGAGATTGCAGTTTACATCTTGAACAATGCTCCCTCAAATAGTGTTTCTGAAACATCTTTTGAGTTATGGAGGGAACGTAAATCTAGTTTGCACTACTTCAAAATCTGGGGTTGTCCTGCACATGTGCTAGTGACAAATCCTAAAAAATTGGAACCTTGTTCAAGATTATGCCAATTTGTTGGTTACCCTAAGGAAACGAGATATGGTCTTTTCTATGACTCTAAAGAAAACAAGGTGTTTGTATCGACAAATGCTACATTCTTAGAGGAAGAAAATATGAGATATCATAAACCATAGAGCAAATTAGTATTAAATGAAGCTACTCAAGAGTCAATAAGAGTTGTTGATAAAGCTAGTCCTTCATCAAGAGTTAATGAAGAAGCTAGCACTTTAGGTCAGTCTCGTCATTCTCAATCGTTGAAAGTGTCTTGACGCAGTGAAAGGGTTATATCATAACCTGACAGTTACTTGAGTTTAACTAAAACTCAAGTTGTCATACGAGATGATGACGTTGAGGATACATTGTCCAGGCAATGAATGACGTAGACAATGACTAATAGGTCAAAGCCATGGATCTTGAAATAGAGTCTATGTAATTCAATCCAGTATGAGAACTTGTAGATCTACCTGAAAGGGTTAAACCCATAGGGTGTAAATGGATCTATAAAAGAAAGAGAGATGTAGCTGAAAAGGTACACTTTCAAAGCTAGACTTGTAGCAAAGGGTAATGCCCAAAGAGAAGTGGTTAGCTATAAGGAAACTTTTCTCCCTATTACTACACTTAAGTCTATAAGAATTCTCTTATCTATAGCCACATATTATGACTATAAGATATTGCAAATAGATGTCGTGACTGCCTTTCTAAATGGCAATCTTGAAGAGAGCATCTTTATGTCTCAATCCGAGGGGTTCATAGTCCAAAGTCAGAAGCAAAAAGTTTTCAAGTTGAATCGATCCATTTATGGGTTGAAGCAGGAATCCAGATCTTAGAATATTAGATTTGATACTGCAATCATATCTTTTGGTTTTGATCAAAATATTAATGAACCTTGTGTCTACAAGAAAATCATCAACGATAAAGTAGCTTTCTTGGTACTTTATGTGGACGATATCCTACTCATTACGAAAGATGTAGGGCACCTTACTGATGTTAAAAAATGGCTAATAGCCCAACTCCAAATGAAATATTTGGGAGAGACACAATAATTCTTGAGATCCAAATTATTAGGGATTGTAAGAACAAGATGTGGGCTATGTTTATTACCTTTTAGACATGAGGTTCACTTATCTAAAGAACAATGTCATAAGACACCTCAAGAAATTAAGGATATGAGACGTATTCCCTATGCCTCAACTGTGTTTAAGAACGTCCTCAAGTATCTTAGGAGAACAAGGGTCTACACGCTGGTGTATAGAGCTAAGGATTTGATCCTTAGGGGATACACCGACTTTAATTTCCAAGCTAACAAGGGTTATAGGAAATCCACATCAGGATCAGTGTTCACCTTGAACGAGGGAGCTGTAGTATGATGTAGCATAAAGTAAGGATGCATTGCAAACTCTAATATGGAGGCTAAATGTATAGCTTCTTATGAAGCAGCAAAGAAAGCAGTTTGGCTCTAGAAGTTCCTAAGTGATTTGGAAGTCGTTCCAAACATGGACTTGCCTATCACCTTATATCATGACAACAATGGGGCAGTAGCTAACTCTAAAGAGCCTCACAACTACAAACAAGGAAAACATATTGAGAGTAAGTATCATCTGATACAGGTGATTGTGCAACGAGAAGATGTAATCGTCACAGAGATCGCTCGGAGCACAACGTCGCTTATCCATTTATGAAGTCTCTCCTAACTAAAGTGTTCAAGAGTTATCTAGAGAGTCTAGGTCTGTGAGACATGTATATTGTATAATCTAAGGCAAGTGGGAGATGTGTAATGGGTATATGAATGCCCTAGTTTATTGTATTTATTTACCATTCCCGTTGTTTTAGGTTATTGATATTATGTACAACCTACTAACTAGAGTTTTAGTTCAAATAGGAATTTATTGGGTTTTATGTCCTAAAACTCGTAGTTAGGTAATGCAAATAATTTACTGTCAATAATAAAGAGCTATTGATGTTATTTCAATAAATGATTGATTGCATTATATTCATTTTGTTTTAATAACCCTAAATCCAATAAACTAACATTCTAAGTTGTCTTATGAGTCTTGAAATATATGTGGAGACATACAAGGATCAATGTTCAAGATACACCCTAAAAGGTTTATAGTATAGGGATAAGGTTGGGTACCTTATCCTGATGACACTATAGATACAACTCACTTTGTATTTGATACAAATGCAATGATCCAATGCGTTTCTATAGATGACATACGAGTGAAGATATCCTATACAATGAGTTTGCATAAGACTAGGCTGTGAAATAGTAATCACTAATGTAACTCCATTGACTAGTTATTTGTTTATCACCTAGACATCATAGGTTAAAATACAGTATAAGAGATACATGGATCTAACACCTAGACTTAGGATATGTTTAAATTTAGCCGAAATATATCTCTAAGTATTTTTTCATACCCTAAACCGTTATAGAAAACTTCAGCTAGAGAGAAGTAGCGTACTTTTAGCTCTAGCATCCCTAAAGTTCACATCGTGAGGTCCATGCAGGGTTTGGGTCGTGCTTAGGAGCAGACTCCCTTCGGAGAGTGTTTGCATGGATCAATATCAAGGTGAATAGGGGAAGTAGTTCATAGTAAGTGGGTGAGGGTATGTAACAACATATCCCACGGTCTCTTCCATTAGGTCGCACCGTGAGATTCCTATGATGCGCCTGCATGTCTGCCCTGGAGCGACCTTTCCCTTTGGAGGGTTGTATTATAGGATTTGAAACACTGCGAACTCCAAATCTGGATAGGCTCTCTTAGATCAGTTTTCATATTGACTTTCCACTTTCAGGAGCATGTTGATTCTGGTTTCTGAAATTCAAAAATGGAATGTTACACTTATAAGAATTACTAAGAAGTTAGTATATTCTCAACCAAAGTAGCGATAACTAAAGTGCTATAGGAATAAAGAGTTATTCTGGGGTTAGCATCTAGTCAAGATTGTCTTAGTTCAAAAGAGGAATAATCGATTGCCATTCGGTGGAGGTTACTCTAAACTTTTGAAATATCGTTACAAAATATAATAATGAAGGGTACATTATTAGTTTTTGCTAAATTAAATTGGTTTCTTTGTGATTATAGTTTTTTTCTAAAAGAATATGTTTATCTTTTTCAGCATGAATAGCTCAATAATTCAACTCTTAGCTTCCGAGAAACTAAAAGGCAATAATTATTCGGCATGGAAATCAAATCTAAACACAATACTGGTAGTTGACGATCTAAGATTCGTCTTAACTGAGGAATGTCCTCAAGCCCCAGCCTCAAATACTAACCAAACTGTTTGGGAAACATACGATCGATGGGTCAAAGCCAATGAAAAGGCCCGTGTTTACATTTTTGCCAGCATGTCTGATGTTTTGGCAAAGAAACATAAATCCTTAACTATGGCTAAAGAGATAATAGATTCACTAAGAGAAATGTTTGGGCAACTATCATGGTCCCTTAGACACGAGGCAATTAAACACATTTACACGAAGCGGATGAAGGAGGGGACCTCTGTTAGAGAACATGTCTTGGACATGATGATGTACTTCAATATCGCTGAAGTAAATGGCGGACCCATTGATGAGGCTAACCAGGTTAGTTTTATCTTACAATCTCTTCCAAAGAGTTTTATACCTTTCGAGACAAATGTGTCTTTAAATAAGATAGAATTTAACCTCACTACCCTTCTTAACGAGCTCCAGCGATTCCAAAACCTTACTTTAGGTAAAAGGAAGGAAGTGGAAGCAAATGTTGCTACCACTAAGAAAAAGTTTTTAAGAGGATCGTCCTCTAAAAATAAAGTTGGTCCCTCTAAAGCTCAAATGAAAAAGAAGGGAAAAGGGCAGGCTCCCAAGATAACAAAGGGAAAGAAGGATACAGATAAAGGAAAATGTTTCCACTGTAACCAAAACGGACATTGGAAGAGAAATTATCCGAAGTACCTTGCAGAAAAGAAAGCTGAGAAAATGGCACAAGGTAAATATGATTTACTGGTCGTTGAAACATGTTTAGTGGAATATGATACTTCAACCTGGATACTAGATTCAGGAGCCACTAATCATATTTGTTTCTCGTTTCAGGAAACTAGTTCTCAGAAAAAGCTTGAAGAAGGTGAGATAACCCTCAAAGTTGGAGCAGGAAAGGTTGTCTTAGCTGAAGCAGTGGGAGATCTGAAGTTGTTTTTTGAAGATAGATATCTAGTATTTAAAAATGTTTTGTATGCATCTCTTATGAAGAGGAATTTGATATCTATCACTTGTATTATAGAACAATTATATACAATATCTTTTAATATAAATGAAGCGTTCATTTTTTGTAAAGATATTCAAATTTGTTCTGCTACACTTAAAGACAACTTATATAAGTTAAGACCAATTAGAGCAAATTTTGTTTTAAATAATGAAATGTTTAGAACATTAGAAACTCAGAATAAAAAACAAAAGGTTTCTTCCAACGCCTATCTATGGCACCTTAGACTTGGTCACATAAATCTCAATAGGATTGGGAGATTGGTCAAGAGTGGACTTTTAAGTCAGTTAGAAGATAACTCTTTACCTCCATGTGAATCTTGTCTTGAAGGAAATATGACCAAGAGATCTTTTACTAGAAAAGGTCTCAGAGCCAAAGTACCCTTAGAGCTCGTACACTCGGATCTTTGTGGACCAATGAATGTCAAGGCTCGAGATGGGTATGAATATTTCATCAGTTTTATTGATGATTATTCAAGGTATGGTCATGTTTACCTACTTCATCACAAGTCTGATTCTCTTGAAAAGTTAAAAGAATGAATTAGGTAAAACAATAAAGACACTTCGATCAGATCGAGGTGGAGAGTATATGGACATATGATTCCAAGACTATTTAATAGAAAACGGGATCTAGTCATAACTCTCTGCACCTAGTATGCCTCAGCAGAACAGTGTATCAGAAAGAAGAAATTGAACCTTATTAGATATGGTTCACTCTAGGATGAGCTATGCTCAATGGCCTGATTCCTTTTGGGAATATGCACTTGAATCTGCTGTCCATATTTTGAACAATGTTCCCTCTAAAAGTGTTTCAGAAACACCTTATGAGCTATGGAAAGGGCGTAAAAGTAGCTTATGTCACTTTAGAATTTGGGGTTGCCCAGCACATGTGTTGGTACAAAATCCCAAGAATTTGGAACATCGTTCAAAGTTATGCCTATTTGTAGGTTATCCAAAGGAAACAAGGGGTGGTCTGTTTTATCATCCTCAAGAAAATAAGATATTTGTATCAACAATTGCCACATTCCTAAAGGAAGACCACATTAGAAATCATCAACCAAGTAGTAAAATAGTATTGAAAAAAATTTCAAAAGACGCTACAGATAAAGCTAGTTCATCTACTAAAGTAGTAAATAAAACTAGTATATCAGGTCAGTCACATCCTTCTCAAGAGTTGAGAATGTCTCGACGTAGTGGGAGGGTTGTTCATCAGCCTGACCGTTACTTGGGTTTAACAGAAACACAAGTCGTCATACCTGATGACGGCACAGAGGATCCATCGACCTATAAACAGGCGATGAAAGATGTGAATCGTGATCAGTGGATCAAAGTCATGGACCTCGAAATGGAGTCTATATACTTCAATTCTATCTGGAAACTTGTAGATCAACCAAATGATGTAAAACCAATTGGTTGTAAGTGGATCTACAAGAGAAAACGAGACCAAGCCGATAAAGTACAAACTTTTAAGACTCGACTTGTGGCAAAGGGTTATACCTAGAGAGAGGGAGTGAACTATGAAGGAACTTTCTCTCATGTTGCCATGCTTAAGTCAATTAGGATACTCTTATCCATTGCCACCTTTTATGACTGTGAAATTTGGCAGATGGATGTCAAGACAGCCTTTCTAAATTGCGATCTTGAAGAAAGTATCTATATGGCTCAACTAGAGGGGTTTATTGCACAGGGTCAAGAATAAAAGATTTGTAAGTTTCAAAAATCCATTTATGGGTTGAAACAAGCTTCTAGATCCTAGAATATAAGGTTTGATACTGCGATCAAATCTTATGGCTTTGAATAGAATGTTGACGAGCCTTGTGTTTACAAAAAGACCGTCAATTCTACTGTAGCGTTCTTAGTTTTATATGTCGGTGATATTATACTCATTGGGAATGATGTAGGATATCTTATTGACGTCAAACAATGGCTAGATACACAATTCCAAATGAAATATTTAGGAAATGTGCAGTATATTCTTGGGATCCTTGTTTGGAATCGCAAGAATAGGACACTAGCCATGTCTCAAGCATCTTATATAGACAAAATGTTGTCTAGATATAAAATGCAAAATTCCAAAAAGGGTCTGCTGCCTTTCAGACATGGAATTCATCTGTCAAAAGGACAATGTCCTAAGACAGCTAAAGAAGTTGAGGATATGAGAAATATTCCCTATGCCTCCGCAGTTGGAAGCCTAATGTATGCAATGTTATGTACTAGACCTGACATATGCTATTCAGTAGGGATCGTCAGTAAATACCAGTCTAATCCTGGACGTGATCATTGAACTGTCTTTAAGAACATCTTAAAGTATCTCAGGAGAACTAGGGACTACATGCTCGTGTATAATGCTAAGGATTTGATCCTTACTGGATACACTGACTCTGATTTCCAAACTGATAAAGATGCTAGAAAGTCTACATCTGAATAAGTGTTCACTCTTAACGGAGGAGCAGTAGTGTGGAGAAGCGTAAAACAGACCTGTATAGCTAACTCCACAATGGAAGCTGAATACGTAGCTACTTGCGAAGCAGCAAAAGAAGCAATATGTCTGAGGAAATTCTTGACATATTTGGAAGTTGTTCCAAATATGCATCTACCCATTACCTTGTATTGTGACAACAAAGGTGCAGTTGCAAATTCAAAAAGAACCTCGAAGCCATAAACGGGGAAAGCACATCGAACGCAAGTACCACCTTATCCGGGAAATCATACACCGTGGTGACGCTGTAGTGACCTAGATACCTTTTGAGCAAAACATTGCTAATCCTTTTACAAAAACCCTCACGGCTAAAGTTTTTTAGGGTCACCTAAAGAGTTTAGGTCTACAGTGTTTCTAAACTAGGACAAGTGGGAGATTATGTTGGGCGTGAATGCCCTAGTTTATTGTATTCATATGTTTATTGCACTTATATGTAATATTAATTTCTCACATTTAAATTCAGCATCGTTTGATCCTACTAGGATTTTTAGTCCAAGTGGGAGTTTGTTGGATTTTATGTCCTAAAACTCGTAGTTTGTAATATCATATTCTTGTTCAATAAAGTAGTTATTGAAAATCTTTAGTAAATTTAAATTCTATATTCATTAATCCAATAAACTAAGGTTCCGAGGCTATTAAGTTTAAGTTTGAACTTTATGTTGTGACATAAATGAGGATACGTTCAAATATATATAGCCAAAATGGTCTATAGTATATGAATAAGGTTGGGCGTCTTATTCTGGGAACACTATGGATGCATCCCATTTTGTAGTTAGTACAAACGATGTGATCTTAAACCGTTCATGTGGAGTTATGAAAATGGGGGCATCCTATGTAAAGAGTTTATATAAGACTAAACCATGAAATAGTCACTTTTATGTTCTAAATTTCGTTTAATGTATAAAACTGACTATTTCGTTAATTGATGACCTAGGTAACTTAATCTTAATCCTGAGCTAACTATGAACTCCTGTTCACTCGGAATTATCCTTAGATCTGCATAGGTGAGGGCAACTCATTATCGCTGACCCAATAAGCCTCCCATTTCAGGGGTAAGATCAGGTGGATAGCTAGGAACATAGGATGCAAGATGGAATTCACTCCTACCCGTTATAGGGATAGTAGATAGGTTGTTCCCTTTAGTACTGAATCCAGGTCTTGAACAAGATTCCCCACCCTCTCATCGGCTCGAGAGGGGTTCGGTTTATAGGTTGGACCTTAAACCAATTGGTCATTAGAGGATCAATGGAACCTAAGGAATAAAATGTAGTCTCGGGGTAAAACGATTTTTATGACCCAGCCAAGATTACAAACAACTTGTGAAGGATTAGCTTACTAATCATGGTTATATCAAATGGACATAAATATATCTATAGTGAGGGGAGTGCAACTACAGGATTATAGTGGAATGACCCATTAGTTAACGAATGTTGATTAGCTCCGTCTAAAAAGTTTAGCCAGCTAATCTCGGATCGTTGGAGCCCATGATCTATAGGTCCATTAGGTTCCTCTACTAGCTCATATGGAATAAACTTAGAACAGAATGATAGAATAATTCGAATTGTTCGAATTAGGTGTAGAGAGAGAAACCGACAAGTATATGTGATATAGTGATCGGTTTTTCAATTTAAAGATACAGATTTAATATTTAAATGTGGTTTAAATATCAAGAATATGAATACGTTCATATTCAAAAGCTCGGAAATAATAGAAATGATCAAAGATGTAAAAAGTCAAAGAGTTGACTTTTGACTTTGAAAAGTCAAACTTTGACCGATCTTATATTCAAATGTGATTTGAATTTTGAGAAAATGAATGCGGATTCATGCTCGGGAGCTCAAAATTAGTCAACACGAAAAAAATCATAAAAAGTAAAAATGTCGACTTTTTGGTCAAAGTTTGACTTTGACCAAATGACTATTTTGTCCTTTGACTAAAGTTAGTGGGAAAATCCAAACTTTTGTTGGATAATTTTACTAACAAAATAGTTGGCTAGGTGTTGGCTTATAGTGGAGACATTAAGCCAACTAAGATAGTGGATTCTAGGTGTTTGGATTTTATGAAATTATTTCATGCAATTTTGCATGGCCCTTTTCTATAAATATGGGCTTGTGTTTTTGGATTAAAAACTTTTGGATTTTTTCCAAAATAGTTTTCTAAAATTGGGCTAAAAAGAAAAACCCAAACCCAACAAAAAATCCCTTCTTCTATTTCCATCTTTTCTCTCTCTCGGGTTCTTCTTCCATCCGGTCCCACAACCTGGTTCTGAGTCCAAAGAATAGTAGGTCAGCTCTAATGGTGGTCCGTTCGTGTTCCGGTGGAGATAGACGAGTTTCGGGAGCTTCAAAGGTATTATTTCAAAATAACTCTAATTAATTCTTTTAGGATTGCATGTTTATTTTGGGCAATTAGAGTAAAATTGATTCTCATTTCCGCTGCGCATGCCTATTTTTCCATCAGACCAAACCGCAAAATGACTAGTCTCATTATTTAATACCGTTCATAATAGAGACTTACATTTCATCAGATGTCCATAGATGACACCTAAATCTTGAGTGAGTTTGTGAACTCCTGCTTATGAAGGTAGTCCTTTGATTTGTATGGATGATAGTGATCAGATCGCTGACTCAACTAACCTAACATTTTTAGGATTTGTCTGATTGGGGAGTTGGGAACACGACTACACAAGACGGAATTCACTCCTTGCCCGAGATTGGGGAAAGTAGATAAATTGCTCATTTAAAGGCTGATTCAAGGGCTTGAATAATGTGGCGTCACACCCTCTCTTTGCCCGAGAGAGGTTTAGCCATAGTTGAACTATGATTTATTGTTCATTAGAGGGATCAATGGTACTTAAGAAGATAGATGTAACTACAGAAGCAAAACGGTAATTTTGGCCTAGCTGTACTTACGAGCAATTTGTGAAGGGTCATCGCACCTGTTGACTGGTTATATCCAATGGACACAAAAATATATCTGTAGTGCGAAGAGTGTAGCTGTCGGTCTTTAGTGGAGTGTCCGACAGTTAATGGATGTTGAGTAATATAATTAAAGGAGTTTAATCAATTATTCAAATATCATTGGAGCTTCAAGCTACATATTCATGATGTCCTCTATATAGCTTAATAGGGATTAAATGAGAATCAATTTTGAATTAATTTGAATTATTCAAATTAATTGAGAGAATTAGTTATATGTGATATAATTAATTTAATTAAATTATATATTATATAATTACTATAATGTATTTGATACATTATAATATAAAGTTTATATGGGANTTAAATTATATATTATATAATTACTATAATGTATTTGATACATTATAATATAAAGTTTATATGGGAGGAAATAAATATTTGAATATGATTCAAATATAAATTATATGAATTGGATTCATATAATTAAATTTAATATAAATGAGATTTATATTAAATGTCGTTGATGAGGGAATTAAAACTATAGGTTATATTGTATTTGATACAATATTAAACCATAGGTTATATATATATATATTAAAATTAAATTATTTTTTAATTTATAATTTTCATTTTCAAATTAAGGGAAGAAAATAACTTCTCTCCCCTATTCTCTCTCAACCCACGTATTGTGTGGGTGGTTGGGAGTGATTATCATATTTTTCTTTATTTGACAAAGGGAGAATCACAAATGTGTTGTTTTTTTCTTAGAAAAAAAATCTCAAGCCTCTCATTCTCTCTTCTCTCTCAATTCCCTTCCTTTTCCAAAAAGATAAAGCCCACAAAATTCCTAGATTCTCTTCCTAGAGAATACAGAGGAAACCAATTGGTGGTGGCCATTTGTTAAATTAGGTTTTGAGTTCGTTGTTATTCTAGAGAAAAGGAAAAACGTCAAGATTAGATCTTCATAGGTAAGTCTTTTTTCTCCCTATTCTATTTTTCTCTTTTCTTATTTGTTTATAAGCATGTTGAACTTTATTTTAAATGCATAATGCACTGTATTGATTATGTAAAATTGAAAATTCGAAAAAAATCGGGATTTGAGACCGATCCCGTTTCCGCTTAAGGACTTGCACCGGTTCCTTCAATAGCATGTCCCTATACAGATGTAAGAAGCTTAGCTCTCTTATATAATGGTCTAGCAATTAACTGCAAATGTTTTATAAATGATTCTGCTAAACCATTTTGTGTATGAACATGAGCTACAGGATGTGTTCAACACTTATCCCAATTGACATATAATAATTATAAAAAACTTGAGATGTAAATTCACCAGCATTACCAAGATGAATGGTTTTAATTCTATAATCAGAACATTGTGCTCTTAACTTAATTATTTGAGCAAGTAATCTTGTAAATGCAATGTTTCGACTTGATAATAAGCACACGTGTAATCATCTATTGGATGCGTCTATTAATACTATAAAATACTTAAATGGTTCACTTGGTAGGTTAATAGATCCACATATATCTCCATGAATTCATTCTAAAAATGCAGGTGATTCAATACCCATTTTGGTTGGTGTTGGTCCAATAATTAATTTGCCTTGAGAGCAAGCATTACATGATAATTCATTATATTGAAGAATCCTCTAGCTCTTCAATGGATGGCCATGTGAATTCTCAATAATTCTTTTCATCACTAGAGATCCTGGATGATCTAATCTGTCATGCCAAATAACAAATATATCATATTCATGAACTTCAGGTTCATTGTTGCATATGTTTCAATTACTTGTATATGAGTATAATATAATCCAGAAGATAAAACAGACGACTTTTTCAATATATGTTTTTTATTTGAGACAGTAGAGATGGTATATAGATATTCCACATTATTCTTACTATGAGCCTCAATATGATAACCACTGCAACGTATATCTTTAAAACTTAGTAGATTTCTCTTTAATTGACTGGAGAACAATGCATTGTCAATTGTAAATTTTGTTCATCTACGCAAAATAATATTTGCTTTTCCAAATCCTTCAATCAAGTTTGCAGAACCTGATATTGTATTCACTTTTACTTCTAGCATTGTCAATTTGAAAAAATATTTTTTACTTGTAAGTATTGTGTGTGTAGTTGCACTGTTTACCAGAAATAGATCTTCTTTGCTCATTTTTTAATCACCCAACATATGAAAATGATTCAGGTTTCTTCATTAAAAGAAAATAATTACAATAAGAAAAATAACATTTGGAATATACAAAAGTCAACATTTACAAGAGAAGAAAAACATGAAGATGAATAAAAAAAAACAACATTAAGTCTAGATATATTCAAAGTAAAAAAAAACACTTAATGTTCCATCAACTATGTCGATCTTCTCTTTAAGAGATTCAAAGAAGTCCGCCATATCCAAATTTATCATATGGGATGGTTCAAATATATCATTATCCTAGTATGCAAAATTTGCTTCCACATTTTTCCCATTTTCCTTCAGGGAAACCTGTTACAGATCAACTAAGTGTTTTGATATATGAGAAATACGTGACTAATGCCCAGTCATACCACATCATAAGCATTTTTGTTCATCACTTTTTGAATTCTTATCTTGTGGAATTTTTCCTTTATGATCATAATTTTGAGTGGTTCTCTTAAAAATTGGATGATTATAACATCCACTACGAAAAGAAAAAATATTTCTTCCTCTACCATAGTCACGACCTCGACCTTGACCACGATTAATATTAAAACTCATAACATTCACTTCATGGAATGGTGACGTTTCGGTTGGTCGAGATTCATGATTTTTCATCAATAAATCGTTTTTTTGTTCGACCACGAGAAGACGTGAAATTAGTTTAGAATACTGTTTAAAATCCTTCTCGCAATATTGTTGTTGCAAGAGCATATTTGAGATGTGAATTGTAGAAAATGTCTTTTCTAACATATCAACATCAGTAATTTTCTCTCCGCATAATAACAATTTCGAACTGATTTTAAATAATGCGGAATTGTAATCACTTACTGATTTAAAATTTTGTAGCCTCAAATGCATCCACTCATAACGAGCTTTAGGAAGAACAACTATTTTTTATGATCATACCACTCTTTCAAAAAATTTCACAAGATACAAGGATCTTTTATTGTAAAGATACTCCATTTTCAATCCTTTGTGGAGATGATGACGAAGGAAAATCATAGCTTTTGCTTTGTCCTAACTGGATGCCGTATTTCCTTCTTTAATTATTTTCCCAAGGTTCATAGCATCCAAGGGGATTTCGGTATCGAGCACCATGACAAATAATTATCATCATTAATGTCAAGGGCTGTGAATTCTAATTTCATAAGGTTTGTCATGACAACACTATCACGAAACATCATATTTATATTAGAAATTTAATATGTACTAAATATGCAAAATAATATTTAATTTATTAATTATAACGAATAGAGGAAAAACGACGTACCTTTAGGACCTACCTTCAGGAAAATGAAAAAAGCTCTTGCTGATAACATGTTGTAAAAATGAGCGTAACAAGAATACAGATATAAAAAAATATATAATATTGAAATAAATGAAACGCAATATATAAATAAATAAAATAACAAAAATAAAAACTATGAAAATAGGAAATTCCTTCAAAATTCTCCACTTTTTAGAAAATTCATAGAATTTTCACCAATGTATATGTTCTCTCAAGATCCACCGAATGCTTCTATTTATAAGCAAAATGACAAGTAGGAGGTTACTTTACATAGACACCACGTGTAGGTATGAGACAAATAGGTAACATGTAGAGTGACACATGGGGTGACAAGAGTCTGACATTTGTTGTCTTTAAGACTATGAGATTGGATATCTACATTATACCTAATTTAACATATTTATAACGATTTTGGTTTTTTTATATTATATTTTGATTTTTTTTTTTAATTTTTTACATTTAAAAAGAGAAGAGAAAATTGATTTCATTTCTGGTTATAGCATTATCTAAAATTTAAATCAAGAACCTAATTAGAAATTTATATATATATAGATGATAATTTTGATTTTTTTATTAATAATTTTTCAAAAACTTATTATAATTATAATATAGATTTAAAACGTATTATTCAAATATGTTATTTTGCATATTCTCGTATTTTTAATTGCGAGGATTTTTTATTATTTTTTATTTTTTATTTTTTACAAGAAATTATAAAAAAATATTAAAAAAAATTGGACCTAAAATGTGAGTGAGGCTCCAAGAAGAAGAAATCGAACTGGAAATTGATAAGAAAATAAAAAAGGTAGAATCCAAGTGGGAGAAAATGCAAGGAGTAAATTTTAATAACCAATTTCTAGATTCACGAATTAATTTTACCAAAACCATAGAGATAGCAAAGACCTCTGGACCTATGGTAATCATTGCACCCAACAAGCGACTCCTAACGATATCGAATGTATGGTGGTGTGAATAGGTGATGTTGGTCACAAACAAGGAAGACATTAAAAAAAACTTTATGATAATTGAACATACGAATGAACCATTTACAGACGTAGTTAATAATAAATGATTCATCCTCCAAAAACAAATGAAATCTAATCTTCTACGTACTACTTACTACCTTTTAAATTGCATCACGTTAGACACATCTCTTATAATCCGATGTTATCAAGTCTTTTTACGTTTTAATTTTTTTAAAAAAAATAAATTGAATCAAATGTATCTATTTTTCAAATTTCAGATAGTAGAATATTTTTCATATTAAAAAAAAACACAAAAACTAAATTTACACGTAACCTTAAACATGATAGATTAAAGGAAGAAAACCACTGTGAATCCGACACGGAATAGCCCTAGGGCTCCAAATTCCGTCGTCTTCATCCATTCGCCTCAATTACATTCGACCTCTAACATTCGCAGCAATTCCTGAAGAACAGTGATGGGGAAGAAGAAAACCACCGACCCCAAAAATACCCCCGACGATATCGCCACTGTTTCTGCTCCGTTCAGCGTTTTCGAGACTCTGTTCGGCAGGGCCGGAGTAGAAAACCCCGGCGTCTCTATCTTCTCCAGTGACAATCCTTTTCGTAGGAAAGATTCAGATTCCAATCCTGCACCTGCTGAAAAATCTCCTACTGGTACCTCTGATACTCGTTATGTCGATGATGTAAAGAGTAGGAAGAAAGGCAAGGAGAAAAGGGTTGGTACTGATTTGGATTCTGCCGAGGAAGGTGTTAAAAGTTCGTCGGAGATTAAGAAATCGAAGAAGAAGGAGAAGTCTCGGGACCGCGGATTGGATAATGTAGATGATGATGATGATGGAGAAAGGGGTTCCAAATCGCAAGGCGTATTGAAGAAGAATAAGAAGAAAAGTGCTGTTTTGGGCTCTGAAACTACAGAAAAGAGTCCCGAATTTTCCGGAGAATTGAAGATGGATGACCAAAGGGTTGACAGTAAACTCGGTGAGAATGTGAAATCGATGAAAGAGAGGAAGAAGAGGAAGAGAGATGAACTTGAGAGAGAGTATGAAACGAAAAAGTATGGTGTATCAGAAGTAGCTGAAGATGAAGGGGAAGGTTCAGGGGGCAATGTTGTTGGGAAGAAGAGGAAAGCATTGGATGATTCTTCAGAGATGATGGTTACAAAGGAAGGATTTGATGATGAAAGCAAGCTTTTGAGAACTGTGTTTGTTGGGAATTTGCCATTGAAAGTCAAGAAGAAAGCTTTAGGCAAGGAGTTTAGCCAATTTGGAGAGATAGAATCTGTTAGGATCCGGTCTGTACCAATTGACATTGCCAATGTAAGCATTGCTTTTTATTTGTTAATTATCTTAAATTCATCAATCTCCAACCCTAAAAATTTTGTATTCTTTCTCTAATCAGAGCAAAAAACCGAGGAAGGGGGCAATCCTTTCTAAGAAACTCAACGAAGCTGCTGACAGGTAATGCTTCTATATCATAATGTTGTTTAACCTTTTTGACTGTTTGTGATGTAACTGGATTCGATCGATGTTGTTTGATTGTTTCTATATTAAATGAATGTTCTTCATTTAATATCAAAATTAGAGAGTGTGTGTGTGTGAGAGAGAGAGAGAGAGAGATATTGGTTTTAGGATGATTACTTGAACAGGGTTAGTTCAATGTGGTCTTTTGCTACCTTGAGTTCTAAAGAGACCTTGATTTTAGAAAATGTTTGTAGGAGATGATACCTGGATATTATTGCGTTATTCTTTATCAAGACAAATTTTATACTATTCTTACTGATGACAATGAACCATCTGCAGTTCTCATGCATTCGTCGTTTTTAAAACGGAGGAATCAGCACAGGCTGCTTTGTCTCATAACATGGCTGTGGTATGATTTACTATTTTCTTTTCTTGTTAGCTTTCTGAAGTTGAAACTTTTATGCTTTGACTAATTTCTATTTTTGAAGTTTGATGACTTTGTATTGTGAATTTAGTTTGCAGGAAATCATATACGTGTAGATAGAGCATGCCCACCGCATAAAAAGTTGAAAGTAGGAAATGGGCCGATCTATGATCCCAAGAGAACTGTTTTTGTGGGTAACCTTCCATTTGATGTAAAGGTAACCTCTTCTCTGTCACCTAAGTTTACTTCCCTCTTTCTGTACGTTAAGTTATATCCTACAAATTTTGTTTATGGTTTTATACATTTATATGTTTTCAGGATGAAGAACTGTATCAATTATTTTGTGGAATCAGCAATATGGGATCCAGTGTTGAGGCTATTCGGGTCATTAGGGATCCCAAGGTGAACGTAGGGAAGGGCTTTGCATATGTCTTCTTTAAAACAAGGGTATGATCAGATTTTTCGACATTAATATTCATTCATTTATATAAAGATTCTTCATCATCAGATGATCATGTCTCTAGTTACATAGTTTTGAACAGAGGTCTTTAGCTCATGGGTGATCATGTCGCTAGTAGATGAGGTTGACAAGTCCATTGTTTTGATTGAGAAACTTTGATGGTCTTTTAATTAATTAGTCCTCCTCTCTATAATTGGATTACTCTAAGTCTCGCCCTTAGCATTGTGCTCATGGCCAATGTCCACTAACCATGAGGAGGCCTTATCATCTACTCAAGCACCACTCTTTGCATCATGTTCATGTATCATTCTTGACCGACATGCACTAATATTAGGGAGGCTTCATCTGCCTAAGCCAGAGACGACAAGGGCTTTGATTTATTAAGTCCGGTTTGATAGTCATTTGATATTTGGTTTTTTATTTTTAGTTTTTAGTTTTTGAATATTAAGCCTATAAATATCCTCCATCTTTACTTTCCACCAGTGTTTTAAAAAATCAAGCTAATTTTTTAAATCTAAAAAAAAAAGTATTTAAAAACTTGTTTTTGTTTATAGAATTTAGCAAAGAAATCAATTTTTTACTTAACAAAGGTGAAAATCATTGTAAGAATTGAGAGAACATAAGCTTAGTTTTCAAAAGCCAAATGGTTATCAAACGAAGCCTAAGTTTTCAGGGTTTGAATTGTTCAAACCCTGTGTGTATCTCCGAACATTCCAAGCCTCCCTACCTAGACACTAGGGATTTAATTAGTTATATATAGGTGAGAGCCTATTGAGAATTTTCAGTTAGTCTATGGAGATGGATTTTCTTTTTCTTGCAGGAGTAAGTTGGCTTCCAAAAGCGAGAAATCTATTAACTTCTTTTTATTCATCTTTCTTAAAAGACGTATACATGTTTTACCATTGGTTTACATCTTTTATCTTGCAATATCATACTGAGAATCATGGGTTGCTTATATTTCTTGGATGTGCAGGAAGCAGCAAACTCCGTAGTTAATAATCAAAAACTAGAGTTGCGTGGTCGAACACTGAGGCTCTTTCATGCCAAACCAAATCCAACATCGACGCCACTTACGAAACGGAAGAGGCCACCTACAGAAGCTGATTACACCCCAGCAAAGAAAAATGCAGTGGCTTCAGGTGTAGGGACACCAGACAGCAGCAAAAGGGTAACGCCGAAAGCGACTATTGCATCCTATCAGGGCTTGCGTGCGAGCAAGAGTGGTTCCCAGAAGAAGATCCATACCAAAGGAAGTAGCACGAAATGGCCGAAATCACATTCAAACAGTAAAGAGAAGCCAGTGGATCACAAGAGGAAAAGACCAGAGAAGACAAGTGAAAGAAAGGGGAAAAGACCAGCAGTTGCCAACAGAAAGGCTGTGGTGAAGGCGACGAAAAATGGCGTTGCATCGCCAAAACAGGCTGGGGTGAAGCGCAAGTCCGATAGCCGAACTCCAGGGAGCTCTCAAAGGAACAAGAGAGTCAAAAGGTTTAGATAGGAAACACCGGAGGAAACAAAGATCATATTGAAACTTTCTCTGTATTATTTTATTTATGTGGCTTATTGACCGACTTCTGGATCAAGGAAAAGTTGGCACAAATCTACTTTTTGATGCCGTTTTTGTCTCTCATTGACATGTTAATTAAGACGTCGTTAACTGCCGGTTTTGGTTTTTGGCTTTTGGCTTTGAAAAATTGAGCTTCAGTTTCTACCGATGCTTCTAAAAGCCCAGTTAAATTTGAAAATTAGTTCTTTATCTTGAATTTTGACTAAAAATTTAAGGTCTCATTTGGTAGTTATTTGGTTTTTGGTTTTTAGATTTTAGATTTTAAAAATGAAGTCTACAAATGCTTTTATCATCTCTAGATTTATTTCTTTGTTTATTTTTATCTGTATTTTTAAAAACTAAGTCAAACTTTTAAAAACTAAAAAAATGTCTATTTGTAACTATTTGGTATTTTGTTTTGTGTTTTTGAAAATTAAACTCAGATACTACTTTTACCTTTCCATTTCTTAATTTATTTACTTTTTTATCAATGGTTTAAAAGTCAAGTCAAAATTTGAAAACTAAAAAAAGTAGTTTTAAAGAACGTGTTTTTGTTTTTGGAATTTGGTTAAAAATTCAACCATTGTATCTAAAAAAGATTCAAATCATTGTGAGAATTGGTGAGAAAGTAGGTTTAATTTTGAAAAATGAAAAGTAAAAAATAAAATGGTTACCAAACGTGACAATAATTTTTAAAATGTTGTTTTTGTTTTTGAAATTTTGTTAAGAATTCAACTCTTATACTTAAGAAATATGCAAAACATTGTAAAAAAAAAGTGAGAAAATAGACTTAATTTTTAAAAACAAAAAACAGAAAATGAACTAATTATCAAACGGAACTAAAATGTTCCAAAAAAGTAAAATTGTGTAAAAAAATTGGGAGTAAATGAAACATAAAACTAAAAAATGAAATAATTATGTAACGGAGTCTTAAGTTGTTGTTCAAAATAGAAATAATCAGGATGACAACCAAAGACTAAAGCCTAGTTCGAGCAAGATCGTCGAGACAGTCTCTGCCAGGATTCAGTGCGACATTAAAGGAAGGCTCAAAAGGAGACTCTAAACCTCTTTTCTCCTTTTTTGATAGGGCATTGTGGCCAAGGGCCCTATAATCTTGGGGAGTGTTGAAGTTTGCATTTCTCTAAAGTTTTCTTGGTCATCAATACGACCTGTCCTTAATAGAACCGATCTAGGTAAAAGTACAACCTGATAGTAATAGAAGTAGGGATAATGGCGTCAATTAAATCAATGTTATTAGCTGCGAATTCAAACTTTTTGATATTTTTCTCTCTTGAATAAGCCAAATCGACGGTTTACAGTTAGAGAAAATGGATCCGATCTAATAAAGATTTTACTTTTTTTTGTTTGAAATATATATTTATATCTCACAGGTTTTCATATTTCTAGTAGAAAAACTACACTTGAATTCTGAATGAAATTTTATTAACAAAAACAAAATTTGAATTTTTACATATATGTATGTAGCTGCAAGCAAGAGTCCCCCCTAAAATGGATTTTGATCATTTTTCAGATGGTTCATGTTCATGGGAACTGTTGAATAGTAAGAGTTATCCAAGATATTTTGATTTTCAACTTCATAGCCATATTGTCATCAAATCTGAAACTTATGAGTTGATACAGCTTATCAACCAAGGTGAATCTCACTCGTAGAAGATTAAATCCACGGTGTCTTTTGTGCGTTCTCCAAATACTTTGAAGTTAGCAATTCAGTCGTCCGTAATCTTAAATTTATATCATAACAACAACCACGTAACATATAAACATGAATATAACTTAATAGACATAAGATTTGTATAATTGATTGCAAGGTCAGAGGTTCGATTTTTCCACTCTACATATCGTAAAATAAAAAAATTTAAAAATATACTGTAAATTTGGTCCTTATGGTTTGGCAAAAGTTAGAATTTAGTGTTTAGGGTTTGATAAAATTCTCATGAATAGTCCCTGTAGAGCCATATAGGAATTATTTATGAGAGTTTTATCAAACAGTAGGGACGAAATTGGTTTTTCATAAACTATGTAGACTAAATTTGTAATTTAACCAAAAAAATATACAGAAAAATAGGTTTTTTTACAATGAACAAAAGAATTTTTTTTAGTACAACAACTGCGAGATGAGAGATTGAATCTTCGATCTCGAGAATTGAAGCTCACTTTGACATTAGGGTTATGCTTATGCAAAATAGTTAAATGTGAAACCTTATCATAAAATGAAAAAGATATCAAATATTAAAATAATTTAAATTATTGTTTAAACTATTTCCTTCACTTTTTTTTTTTTTTTGACAACTACTATGTCCTACCTTGTTCTTTCTTACCAACATTAGACTACTTTCCATTTTCCCTTTAATTAATAACACCAAGCTTATTTGTCAATATATTAAACCTAAACAACAACATTAAAGTTGGTTTCATTTTAATTCAAAATTTAATTATAATAACAAATTGGATTTATTTACATTTAAATTATTGATTGGGTAAAAAGTACACCAAACATCCCTTTTTGTACCAAAAATTTCAAAGATTGCATTTTGACCTAAGGCAATGGTCACTTTCACTTTCCCTAAATAAAAATTTCCCAATTTTTCAAAATCAATTATTTCAGTCAGTTGACTGTTGTTATTGTTGCTGCTGATACAAGGTTTGTGCTGCCTGAAAATCTGCCACGTGTCCAGAATAATACATTTTCAAACTAATTCAACCAAAATACGAGGTTGAGATCAAACTATCGCCTTTCGAAACAATAATGAGTGTATTAAGTTGCTTGAATTAGCATATCGTATTTTCAAATTTTTTTTAGTATAATATTGTATTTTAAGCTGAATATAGAAAAGATTAAATTACAAATTTAGTCTATGGAGTTTGAGATTTGTGTTTATAAAGTCCTTAAACTTTCAAAATTATAAATTTAGTCTTTAAACTTTTGAATGTTTTAAATTTAGGAATTTGTTAGATACAAATTGATAATTTAAAGTTATATTAGGTATAAAATTAATATTTATATATCATAAAACAATTAGTTTTTAAAAATTTTGATTTTATCTATAATCTATTAGACATAAAATTAAAAGTTTGATTTAATAGATAATTGAAAGCTTAAAAAAACTATTACTCATTCTTAAAATTTGAAGACCATATCTCAAAACTAAGAACAAAAACTTACCATTAGATCTATACAAAATGATCTAAAATTTTCAAATAGATAATTGTATTTTTAAAATAAAAAATGTTAAATTTGGACGCATAATAATACTTGGCCGTTGACATTAAAAAAATAAAAACAAAAAATAAAATCCAACCTTCAACTCATAAATTTTAATATTTTTTTAACAGAAAAACCTTTTGGAGAATGAATAAATTTGACAACAAAAAAAATTGAAAATTAGATTTGAATATCAATTTGGTTTCTTAATTTTATTTCATTTATTCTATAATTCTAAATGCAATGTTTTGTTCCATTTTGATCTAACAATTTTCAAAATATTTATTTTAGTCTCTATAATTAAATATTAAAAAAAGAACCATTTTATCAATATAGTTCAATAATTATGAAATCGTAATTTAGAGATCGAGCAATCAACTTTAAATACTAATGTGTTAATATGAGTATGTATTTCGAGTAAAATTTAATGTTTGAGATGCGTCATCCACAAACCATTATTGAATTTACAAAAGAAAATTTAAAAAAACAAAAGTTTACTATGCAAAAAAAATAAATGTTAAATTACAATGTTAGTACCTGAAATTTCAATTTTGTGTAAAAAAAAAAAAAGTTAATTTTAAACTTTCAATTTTGTATCACTAAACTTCCAACTTTCAATTTTATGTCTAATAGGTTATTGACCTAATATTTTTAAAATTTACGAATCTATTAAACACGAATTGAAAGTTTAATGATTTAAAAGATAGAAAATTCAAATTTTTGTATGATGGATTAATTAATCTAAAAAAAATATTGAATATTTGAAAGTTGAATAACTTATGAGCTACTTTTTAAAGTTCAAAAATCTATTAAAAATGGTCATAAAAGTTTAGGAATAAATTTTTAATTTAACTATGGATAAATTTAAAAATAGATTTAGACTAAAATTTTTAGTCATTGAAACTATATTTTTTGTATCTATTTTTGAACTTTAAGAAGTATCGGATATATTCTTAGAATTTCAATTTCATTTTTAATAAGACATATTCAAAATTTTTAAATATTGACTAATCTATTATATATGAATTAAAATTTTAGGTTTACTAGAATCTTCAAACTTTCAATTTTGTGCTTAATAGATCTAGGAGATAAAAAAATATATAAAGTTTAATGACTAAATTTATAATTTAAAATTGGTTAAATTACAAACTTGGTCTTAGTTTGGAGAAAGTTAAAATTTAGTTCTTATAATTTGACAAAGTTAAAATTTAGTTCTTATAATTTGATAAAACCACATAAATTATACATATAATTTTATAAAATCCTAATAAATAACCTATCAGTTTGATAAAACTGTAGGGACCAATTTTTAATTATAAATTGTATGGACTAAATTCTAAGTTTCTAAACCATATGGACCAAATTTGTAATTTAAATCCTTAAAATTAAAACCTCAAATTTGTAATTTAATTATAGATTATATTTGAGTTTTGGAGTCATCCTACATAATCCTAATCCCAAACCTATTATTTTGATTAAATTTTTCTTTAAAGTTTTAAAGTTTTAAAGTTCATTGGTATTGTTAAGCTCGCCAAGACTAGCTCTTCTAGACGAAACTATTACAGTTTAGGAAACAAGAATTTATCCTTTGTGGATTGAAACAAATTCGGTGATTCTCTTAAACCTATTTGAAGTTTAGGAGTGTTTCAATAACGAAGTCAAAGCGTTTCTTGATGACATTCAAGCTTTTCATCGACGAGACATTGTTTTAGGCTTTTTTTTTTTCTACGAATATGTAATTCCATTCTCACATTCTAGCGTGTAATGTACGGCGAGCCAGCGTCTCTGCTATTTGGCTTGAAGATCACTCATGGATAGATGTTGTTGTGTNTTTGAAAACAAAAAATACAGATTTCTATTTACTGGTGTCGGTTATTTTATCATTGCCTTTGCATCATCTCCTTCCTCTAAGCCCTAGTTGAAGCTATATATACCCTTCTCGGCTCCTTCCAATCACTACGCTCTTTACGATTTTCCATATTCTTCGGTTTCAAAAGCTTTGTTCTTCGTTTCCTCCTTAATTCCTTCAACACCCAAACCCTAGATTTCCAAGAAATTACAGACCTTTTGTTGGGTTTTCGATTTGCGTTCTGTTCTATTGAATGTGAATCTTGTTATGCGAGTTCTTCTTTTCTTGTTTTGATGAGCGTCGTGTTCTTTGTTTCTACTTCTTAGTGTTCTTTGTTTGTTGGGTTATCAATGGAAGAACGTAGATTTTGTATAGGCTATGCTCTGGCTCCCAAGAAACGACATAGCTTCATTCAGGACTCGTTAGTCACTCTCGCGGCGTCTCGAGGGATCGATCTTGTTCGAATTGACACTGACCAGCCACTTCTTGATCAAGGTCCATTTGATTGCATTCTCCACAAGTTTTACGGCGAGGATTGGAGGAAGCAGTTGGTGGAATTTAGAGTTAAGAACCCTAATGCTTTCATCTTGGACTCACCGGATTCGATTGAGAGACTTCACAACCGGATTTCGATGCTTCAAGTTGTTTCCGAGTTGAAGATTGATAACCCGGATGAATCATTTGGGATCCCTAAGCAGATTGTGATTTACGATAAGGAGACTTTGTTTGATCGGCAGGCTTGGGAGGGTTTGAAGTTCCCTGTTATTGCCAAGCCGTTAGTGGCTGATGGTAGCGCTAAATCTCACAAAATGGCTCTCGTATTCAACCATGATTGTTTGAACAAACTTAAGCCTCCGATTGTCTTGCAGGAGTTTGTGAATCATGGGGGTGTTATCTTTAAGGTTTACGTTGTTGGGCAGTATGTGAAATGTGTGAAGAGGAAGTCTCTCCCCGACGAACCGGAAGCGAAATTGGGGAATGTAGATGGATTGTTGTCATTCTCACAGGTCTCTAATATGACCCCTCGTGAGAAAATTGATGATAAATACTACAAGATGATGCAGCTCGATGATACAGAGATGCCACCTTTGAGTTTCGTCACCGATATCGCGAGAGGGTTGCGACGCTCCATGAACTTGAATCTTTTCAACTTTGACGTGATTCGGGACTCAAAAATCGGGACTCGGTACCTTATAATTGACATTAACTATTTCCCTGGGTATGCCAAAATGCCGGGTTATGAGAAGGTTTTGACAGATTTCTTCTGTGATTTAGCACAGAAGAAAGAGGCATTGAACAATCCTGACAAGAAGGATGATGTTCAAGACAAGATTGGTTGTGATCAAGAAACAAGAAAGATTCGTAGTGATGAGGATGATGGAGACCAATCAGTTGACAGGGAAAAGGAAGAAACCGCTGTTCAAGATTGACCATTGTTTTGGAAGTTCTTCATTTTCAAGCCTGTTTGTGTTCTGAAGTCAGCTTGAATCTGCTCAAAACATTTGGGACATTCTGGACCGAAGTGAGTTCTATACCATTTCTTTAGAGATAGACATCATTTGTAGGTACAGAAAAGAAAAATGGGGAAATTTTCCTTTCTTTCAATTAGTTTTTAACCTCGTGACAAAATTACATTGTGTCCAGTGTTATCATGTATATTCCATCCTAATGTTACCACTGGAAATAGTTCTCAAATTACATTAGTTCTACTACTGATGATGAGATATATGGAGGTCAAATTGTATCTTGAGGCTTAATCTTTTCCTCTTTCTAGGATGTTTTTCTAGCTCATGGATTTTGAATCTTTTAGTGAATTCAATTACTGATTTTTTTTCTCAGAGAAGTTCTAGTATCATATCATCTTCTTTGTGGTTGGTGTATTGTTGTAATAGAATGCAATGCAAATGCATTGGTGTTTTAGGAGAATAAGAAATCCTTTACAAACTAATTGTAGAACCTGCTTTGAGATGATCTGCCAAGGGAATGAAGCATGAATAATAAGTGTAGCTTGTTTCGATTTCGTTTATGATACATTTTGCTTCTGAATCTGATTTTTTGGGAAGTTTGGAAATCAGGATGATCCTTTGTATGTGTAAACATTGCGTCTTTTCTTCACTTTGCTTCTGATTCCTTTCTCTAAAGCTGTTCTTACCGATTACAATTTCGGTTTAGAACCTGAATTTTTCCCGTGTTGAGTATGCTGATTAGGAAATGAGTTAAAATAGACAGAATGGATCTATATAGTGCAAATCTTTTCTTAAAAGTTCTTTGATTTGATTTTCATTAGTTAAGCATTCTGTGGAGGAGGTTTGATTGCTTGGATGTTCTTGGATCCATATTCGTACGTCACACATTCTGAAATGTAATCGGGCTTTTGAATGGTCGATAACGAGTGGGAAGGGAACTGTTGGGGGTATACTATAGGCATTTTGTTCATTCCATCGATTATCATCCTCTTTGCATATTGTTTCCAATCAGATGGAAAAGGAATTGGAATAAGAATATATGCATAATTCAAATTTGCTTTTGTTCTTGTGGTTTTAAACCTGTTGATAGAAATGGCTCGAACATTGTTGTAGAAAATGTGCTATAACTCTGTAGCCTCGTTGAAAAGTATTGGGACAAATTCCCTTCCGAAAGGTAGTTGGCCACTTGATTTAAGCGCTTTTTTTTTTTTTTTTTTTTGGTATATAAAAAATATCTAAGAGAAATTTGTTTAGCTTTAATGTTGCCAGTACACTTTGAAATTTGTTTAAAAAAATAACATTTCATATGCAAATTTGTGAATTTCAAATTTTACAAGTTAAACGAAACTTTATTTAGAGTTTATGGAGTGGAAACATATTTCATATATATATTTATATACACACACGTATGTATGTATATTTATTTATCGGGTGTTATTGACGTTGTAGTTTCTTTTATTTAATGCATGAAAAGTCAATGAGAAAATTGAGAAAAATCTTTGTTCCTTTGTTGGATACGTCTTTTTTTTTTTTTTTCCTCTTCTTTTTCCGAATTATCATTATTAAGAGTAAATTCCATTGGGAGGGCAAAATTTCCTTAGAAAAGAAGAAAAACCACAGAAACGAAGAGGATAAAGATTATCCATTTAATATGTTTATCAACATTATAAGAGTTTTGGCATCCACATAAAGAATCATTCATATTCCTAATATATTTTATGAGTATTGATGAAGTATAAAACGTGTTGGTAAAAAACATGACACCACAACATTATAGACACGTTTGATTTCATACTTATAAATTTTTTAATTTTAATGTAAATAGTCTACTTTTAATTTTGAATGTCATAGTTAACCTAATTATTTTATTCGTCTTGATAAGTAACTTAAATGTTAATAATCTTATGAATGGCAAATAAAATTCTTTCACAATCTAGTCATGTCAATATCATCATGCCTATTTGGATTGACTTTCTGAAAATTTAAAATTATCCAAACAGACTGAGCTCTTCAAAGTTATGTGAAATCTACCCAACAAAATGATAAATTAGACAGAAATTCAACTTTGTTACCATACTATCATAAATGTGAGGTATTCACATAAACTCAAT
This sequence comes from Benincasa hispida, assembly GCF_009727055.1. Lineage (NCBI taxonomy): Eukaryota > Viridiplantae > Streptophyta > Magnoliopsida > Cucurbitales > Cucurbitaceae > Benincasa > Benincasa hispida. Next base: position 315,555 of record NC_052359.1, on the reverse strand, counting down.
GAAAGTCAATCCAAACATAACTAGATAGATAAGTCGTCAATTATTCTTCCAAATGTTAAGAAGTATGAACAGAGACTATAAGACTACACTTAAACCAAGAAACGAAAAGAATAATAACTCCATGAAAAACTTTACAGATACAACACTCCACAAAAGTGAGATTTACTACTTTGCAAGTTGAAAAATCTATCTCAAACACAAAAACATAACCTTGTCAAAACTGTTATGGCGACAGAAATTTGACAACTTTTTTCCTATATGTTACATTTCAAAGCTGCATATGACAAATTCAGACAAGATTTTAGCTGCAGGAACCATAAAATTTATACTTATCTGTATGGAATTCCACTGTCAACTACATGAGACAACCGACGTAGTGAGCGCGGGGATATATCCTTTGAAGTTGTGGCCATTGCACAAAGAACTGATCAGCCATGTATAGCTTGTATAAAATCAAGCCACTTAGTGATAACCTCTTCACTCTTGCAATGCTTTCCACATAAAAAATTGAAGACCATCTAATTCCTAGAACCTGCATTTAGATTCCATCAACGTTATCCTCTACAAATCATATATCTTGGAAATGAAAAAAGCAAAAGAATGCAGTTCAATTACTATGGAACCTTGAATATGAATGCAATTACGCATAGTGGGATACAGGTACCAGGGCCATTGCAGAGAATCTGAAACAAAACAGAACTGGTCAAAGAAAACACACGACAATAGGTTCTCTACAGCAAAAGAGGTCATATAACTTGCAGATTGATAGAAAGAAATACCACTTGAGGTTTAATTTTAAGCATTAGCCAGAGTGCGTGCAATGTGGCAATTAAAGTTGTCCAAACAGAAGTGAAATATGATTGTCCTACTTCCCTACTTCTGTAGATCTGCATGAACTGTGCAATCTTGTCTACCTCAGCCCCAGTCTGCAATAAGCGCCAATATTAGCAGAACTTGTAAATTATATGAAAGAGAGAATAAAACTAAATATCCCAAAATATTGTTAGAACTGAATCTAGTTTAACTCGTGTCAACATGACTCATGAGCATAGTTCAACTATACTTGACATACACTCCTTCTCTTGATGTCAGAGGTTCATATTTCTATACTCCACATTTGTTGACCTCGGAGATGATAAACATAGTATTGTATTGTTGATGGTAACATCCATAATGTTCATCTGACCCTTTGAGTTTTCGTTTTCAAACGATCAATAAGGTTGGAGGTTTAAAGCTCTATACTCCACATTTGTCGTGCTTAGAGAGAGGGTAATAAACATATTATTGTTGATGGCGACATCCATAATGTTCAGGTAACTCTTTGAGTTATCGTTTTCAAACAATCGATAATGTACAAGAGAAAAAATAATGCCAAAAATCATTGAATTAAAAGAAAGAACAACAGAAATTTCTAAGGACAGCGCATCAATTCATTTTTATCCAAGTTTCCGGTGTTATTTCTGAGAATAAGGGGAGAGTGTAGCCTACTAAATGAAGAAAACTAACTGGCTCAAGCTTGGATGATAACCCTACTACTGATTCACAAAGTTCCATGAGAATACTATAACTAATTTTCTAAAAGCGTTTCACAGTTGATACTTTTTTCCACAGCTACCAAATATATTTATTTATTTGCTTCTTGTACTTTGCTTTAAAAAGAAAAAGCTGAAGTTTGAGTGTCTGATTCGTAGAATATCACCAATTCCTAAGTAAAGTGAACTCTTCAATTCTTGAACATGTTTTTACCAGAATTCAAGTTATGGTTCTCAAGGATTGGTCAACGTCTTCCATCTGTCCATTTGTTAGTGATTGATAATATGATCTAGATTGAAGCTAAGATCCTACCTTCTTGGAACCAAAGACAATTTTTTATTGAACTAATGAAAAGAGATTAATGCTCAAAGATACAAAGTGCTAAAGGAGTGAAAACAAAGAAATAAAAGTGATTACAATGAAAAAGAAAAACAGAAAATAATCAAAAAGGAATTTTGAAGGAGATGAACACCAAAGAGATGCTTTGAGATGAGCTGATTAAAAATGGGCTGACCACGAAACAAATGTCTTGAAAAATCCTCTAATGTCTTTCCGGCCATAGTTCAGAAATCAATGCCTTAACAACATTGACTCATAATAAGTGAGACTAAGAGGGCAATTTGTACCAACAATCTTGAGAAAAAGAGCAATGGAAGGAAATAGGAAAACTTAATGAGTTTTCAGCAATAGGTATGTTTGGTCCTTGTAATTTCAAAATGTATCCTTTTAGTTCTCGAGTTTTTAAGAATAGGTTTAAAAAGTCTCTAAGTAATTTTTTTTTTAATTATTTTGATCTTTAAATGTCGACATTACATTTTAAATTAAAAATAGAGAAGTGTGCACCACCATGTGTACCGCGCTGAAAGAATCTCAGGTTCTTGACTCCATTTCTGGGAATTAGGCTCCCTTTTCTAGTGTCTCAACCACCATGAACGAGTCTTGGCCGCAGTGAGATTAGACAGGTTCGCCTTCTCCACCAAGATTCTTGGTCATGACCTATAACCTAGAGATCTCAAACTAGATTACCAACCACACGACTTTAGATTTGCTAGCTCGAACATTCTCGAAAACTAATCAGGAAGTACCAACTTGAAGGCGAAAAGAAGATGGGCATGAAAAGTTAAGGGAAAATGGTTGAGTTTTCAACTTGAAGCGAAAAAGAAAGTTGTAAAGGAAAAATGTTGGTTTTTATGACCTAAAAGTTTTAGGCCCACAAGTCAAAGGTTCATGTCTTGCATGTGCTTGCATATATACCAACCCTAGTAGTGGAATTACTTACCGTGATTTTTAATACTCACTCTTTTCATAAACCATTATTTAGGCAAAGGCAAGGACATGCTTGCGATTAGCAAAGATTGTTGGAAAGGGCCATGAGAGATCGGATGGGCATGATTTATTTTTCGCTTACACTTTTCGTTTTTTTTTTTTTTTTTTTTTTAACACTTCTTTTATTGTTTCGTCGAATGGAACTTTGGTCTTTAAGACTTGTGAATGGTCTTTATGTTTCTTTTTCTCCTTGAAGTTTAAAATGTGAGTTTCTTATATTTTGATTGTTTTCAAGATCCCAAATAAAGGATTATTACACTAATAATTAATTCATTTCTATCTAAAGTTAAAATCCTATCAAGTCTTTGAAGTTTTCTTTATGTATGTAGTAGCAATTCTATTTAGAATGTGTCGGAAGTTGGGTCATATATGATGTTAATCTTTTACCTCCTATCAGTGGTGATTAGTCATTTGAGAAACAAGGTTGAGAATTCTCATTTCAACACCTAAAGTATGTGCATTTTATCTTTTCCTCCTTCCAGTGGTGGACTAAACTCTCAATGTTCATCTTCAAGGGGATAATATATTTATCCTTAAACAAAATTCCTTCTTGCTTCAGTTCTATGTTTCTAGAACAGTATCAAGTGTGTTCACACTCAAGGCAGCATTTAATAAGCAATGCACAAAGAAAGAGACAAACTTTTCTTTGCACTACTAGAGATAGGTTACAACAGAGGTAGAACAAAGAATGGAGGAGGGGACAACTGCGCCTTCTTATTTCATCTTGATTTTCTTTGTATATTTATTTTATATAAAATTTAAAATAAAACTTAAATTAAATAAAATAAAAATAAAGGTTAAGATTTTAGAATTTTCACTATAATTTCCATGAGGGTATCTAACATTATTCCCATCCTTATAAAATATTTTTGGCTCCACCCAAGGGCCACGGTCACATTTATGTTTTTGTAGGGTATCTAAGATTATTCCCATCCTAATAAAACATTTTGGCTCCACCCAAGGGCCACGATCACACTTATGTTTTTATCGCATTGCTAAAATTTTAAGGATCATTTTCATTTTAGGGAACCCAGTTTCAGCCTCAGTCCAAGTTCCACAACCCAAAGCAACGCATAGACCAATATCCCTACTGTCCTACCCAATAAAGCTTCTAGTTTTGTCATAAGATTGACAAATGAAACACCCTGGCCATACCATCCTCCCTCCTTTACTCACTCAGACAAGAGAAGTTGAAGACCTTGAAATTGTACCTTATCGGCCAGTTGGTTTTCATATGTACGAGCTTTTTGAAGACTCATGTTATCGGTAGCAGCAGCAATGTAAAATCTTGGAGAAAACAAGTCCTTCTGCAGCACAGACAACACATTGAGCATCTCCGCCGTGTGACCTCCTACATATCCAACAATCAGGGCAATTACACGAATAACTCTACAAGTCAATGAAATTGATGGCTATCTGACCTGAGCCTAAAACAATGAGGGTACTAACAGGTCCCAAACTTTTGTTTCGAAGAGGTCTACCACTCCAATATATAACGTAAAGAACACGGCTCAAAATCAAGCTGACACTGAGAATTACAGTAGCGATAGTAACACTAGAATCCATCAAGAGAAACAAACGCACAAATCCTGCCAAAAAGAAAGAGAGAGAAGATAATCAATAAAGTAGAATAGAGATTAAAAGAGGCTGTACTACCTTGATTTTCTCCTATGCTATAAGTGAAATAAAAGTTCACATGATCAATATTAGAATTCAGAGTTTCATATAAGCCCTCCAAACTTTAAGTCACATCGACCTCTACCTATTTTTACCCATGGCCTCAACACTTCTCTACAAAACTGGTTCAACCCTTGACCATAACCTCGAAGTGTGCATTGCCCATTGAAATGACTTAGCAACGTATTGGCCCTTCCCCAGGTTCCTCACTACTTGCTTCTATAGACTCATCACATCGACCCTTAACCATTTTTATCCAATGCCACGTTGCTCCTTTAGCATGGTGACATATCACCCCTCGACCATTTTTAAAAATGTATTGATATTCACCTTACTTTCCTTTCTCGTTAACTCTAGGTCCCCAACTCTTTTCACTAACTAGGCTCACAATCTATATCATGTTTTCCAGACATGCGTTTATCCCAATAACCACATGAACAAGCCTAACATCACAACATGCTAAATCATCACAAAAAACATCACTCGACATGCTTTAATCACATCAGAACACATAATCAATTTACAATGGCATTCAATTGATCATGTTTATCAAGCAAGTCACACAGGGATAAAAATATGCAACAAACAATAAGTAGACTCAACTAGTGAAAACTCCTTATTGTAAGTGCTGCTAAAGTAATATGAATTCCTAGATAAGAGAGATGATTTCCAAAGTTAGGCTCTAAACTAGAATACATTAATCAACCAAAGGATGACTAGGAGAGGATTACCAATTAATCTTATCCAAACACCTTCAACGCTTTTAAGACATTCGATCAGTCGACGAGTTTCCAAATGTTAGAACCTAATTTACAGCTCTTAAAAAAAAATAATCCAAAAGTGTCTTGAACGAGCCGTTGCACTGATTCTTACCGAAATGGCTCGGGTATTCAGATCTGAGTACCCAATCAGAGGTCACTGAAGTGTGAGTTTGCGAATCTAAAGCAGAATGACTCGTTTGCGAGTGGTTGTCAACTAACCCAAGGAGGTGTTCGCGCCGTCGACAATCTTCCGTCGTCGTGGATGCAGGTTGTGGCGTCGAGAAAATCGCACGCTGCTGCTTGACTAGATCCGCCGGAGAATTCGACGCCGCTCGTGATTGTACGCCCTCTGGTTCCTCGGTGGGTCGCACGTCGTCCCGCAAGGAGGTTGATCGCGCGCGCTGCTGGTCGCTGGAGGTGAGCGTTTCTTTTTTTTTTTTTTTAATTATAAGCTTTTTTTTTTTTTAATAAAAATCCACTTTGGGTTTTTAAACTTTTTCGTCTTCCGACTTTTAACAATTTAGTTGATAAACATTAATCGGTAACGATTTAATCTTTTAAATTTATAACAATTTAGTCCATAAATTTTAATAAATAATAATTTAGTCTTTATTATGAAAAATCTCCTTAAAATTAAGTGTTGCATTTTATTTGTAACAACCTAAGCTTTATAGGTTATAAAAATATTTGATTTTCGATCAATATAGCAATCTACATGCATAAGAAATTTCGTTAAATTTTAAGAACATTTTTCTCAGTAAAAACTAATTTGTTATAAATTACAAAGTATAAACACTAAATTGTTACTCATTAAAATTCAATGATTGAATTATTACAAATTTGAAAGTATAGAGACTAAATCGCTACAAAAAAAAATCACAGACTAAAATGATTTAAAATTTATAAACATAAATCTTCATAAGCATGTCAAAATTTTCATCGATATTTATATATTTTCATGAACGTGGCATGCATATGTGATGAATTAACATTTTTAATATATCTAAAATTTTATGAAACACAAAAATAAAAAATAAAAATAAACAACAAAATGTGCATAATGTGAATATGCTATAAAAAATAAATATTTTAACTTATTTAAAAAATGGTAGAGAAAAATATTTTTTTAGTTCCTAATTTTTAAGAATATGTGCATTTGGTCATCGATATTTCAATTTGGTCATTTTAATTCATCAATTTACAAAATAAGTTTAAAAGGTTTTTATTCTCATTTTCTAAATTATTGGATATTTTAGATTTCTTTTAAATTTTGATATGACATTTTAAAATAAAAATATATTTTTTCTCTCTCATCTCTCTTCCCATTCACTCACCTTTATCGTTCTTCTCTCTCCTCCCCTCCACGATTCTTCTCTCTTTCTCTCCCTCTTCCCCTCCCTTCACCATTCTTCCCTCTTTAGTGATCTATTTTCTTCAATAGCACGGTGTTTATATCAAGAAGTCGATCTGAAATGAAGGAATTTTAGAGAATTCGTGAATCACCACAATTGAATTCGACAACACCAACTTGCCGAGAACTTATTTTTTATTCAGTATCATTGGTTTGGTCAGAAAAAAATAAAATCGCAAGTTTTTACATGAACGTTTCACACAGTTTGTACAATTTCATAACCTTCATTTGTATCAAGTTCTGCTCATTTTTAAATCATAGAGTGCAAATCTGATAGTCGAAATGATCAGTGGCTTGTTGAAATAATTAATATGGGTACAAACATTCTCATAAAACTTAAAAGTTGTTAGAAGTTTAATCCTTCTCTACTTGATAACATGACTTATTTCATGAAAATTTAGAAGGTTTGAAGAATAAAAGAAAATGAGAGGCCAAAGGGAATGTGTCCATTAGAGAAGGGAGAGAAGAGATGAATCTGGGAAGTGTGAACGATGATGGAAGAAGGGGAGGGGAAGAGAGAGAATAGTGGATGGGAAGAGAGAAGAGAGAAAATATATTTTTTATTTAAAAATATCATATCAAAATTTAAAATAATATAAAAAATATCTAATTAGTTTAGAAAATGAGAAAAATGATCTTTTAAGCCTATTTTGTAAAATTGAGGGGGGCTAAAATGGCCAAATTGAAACCTCATGAATCAAATGCACATATTCTTGAAAGCTCGGAGACTAAAAAGGTATTTTCCCTATAATATAATTTACTAATTTAAATATGGGAAAAATCATTTGATCCTTAATGTTTTAAATTGGTTGTTTTAGTGTTTGAGTTTTTAGAAATAAAATAGGTTTAAAAGGTCTTGACAAAATTTCTAAATTCAAATATAAAATTAACGAAAATGGATATATGGCAAGATGACGTAGAAAAGAAATATAATTTTAATCTCTCTCTCCTCTCTCTTCATTTTCTCTTCATCTCTCCTCTTCTCTATCTTGTTCACTTTCTCCTCCCTCTCCATTCTCTCTCATTTTGGGTTAAATTTTTCATCTAATGAATGCTCGTTCATTTTCCTCAAATTCTCCAAAGTGACACTTTTTCTCCTTTAGGGGACGTTTGAAATGAGAGAATTGGGATGAGAATAAAAATGAGAATGGGTAAGAGATAATCTTCTTATTTGGCACAAATTTCGAAGTTTTAGATATGCATTCATTATACATATAGATGATACTCATTCAAAAGTGTGGGTTTTCTTGATGCTCACTCTTCCTCCTATTTTAATACATGAATTTATACTTTTATTTTATATTGTTTAAATTAATTAATATATGAATAATTTATAATTTAGAAAATTATAATATTTAAATTTAACTACTCGGAATTCATAAATAAATTAATTAATTATATAATAAACCGTAAAGAATCAATGCATTAATACTATTAATTCATTAATAAATTATATATGTAATTAAATTATCATTATAATTAATATGGTATGATATTATTTTTAATATTTATAATTAGTTTATACTAATTATAAATTATTTTTTAATCACAAAATGTTATATTAATGTTTTAAACTGATTTTCATTATTTTATTAATTAATACATCATATTTATATAAATTCATCAAATTGATACATTAAATGATGTGATCCAGTAACTCTAATTATAAATTACTCATTTTACAAATATTTGTAATTAATAATTTAATTAATATTATTATTTGATAGTTAAATAATTAATTTTGTTCAAAACTTTGAATTGAACTTATTGTTTATCAATTAATCGATAAAAAAATTTATAGAGATGTCTATGATTACTTTTATAAATAAAATACAAAGCTATTTTGTTACCGTAAAATTTTGATAACATTCTCATGTATAGATAAATATACTTAAGACGTTAGGTTTAACGCCCTTAATCCCACTCACAAATCCACTTCAATAGATTCTTAAGATTTTTTCTTCTCATCCCTTGATATTTTTTTGGTTTCTTTTCTGGGTTTTGTTGGGAAAATTTGAGCTCTGTTAGTTTTCTTGTTGGACTGAAAAAGTGGTGAATATGGCTTCTTCTCAAATGTTTGAAGAAAGTTGCAAAGGGGGAGGGAGGAAAGAGGAGAATGAGAGATTAAAATTATATTTTTTTTTTTCGAGTCATCTTGCCACATCATCTATTTTATCAATTTTAAGATTAAATTTAATAATTTTATTAGTAGATGGACCATTTAAACTTATTTCTGAAAATTCATAATTAAAATGGCTAATTTAAAACATCAGGGACTAAATGTACCTATTATTAAAAAAAATACATATGTATTTTTTTTTCATAATTATCTATCGAAATCAACATTTTCTCGATATTTTTATCAATATTTTTATAAAATAGAAATATTGATATTTATGTCAAATCGATATTTCGAACCTAATAACTTTAGGTTTTTCAACTCTTTTTTTTCTTTCTAATATTAGGTTTTTCAATTTTAAACTAAAGAAATCAAGTCAAAATTCTCAAAACAGTCATTCACAAATTCAAAAATTTAGTTATCTAGAACTTATTCCACTTAAACCTAATTGATCAAATTCTAGTTCTAATTAATCAGGCAGGGAGATACTAATTAAAATAGTGATAGAAAAATAGGAAAGATCGTCATCTTAGAAAATCAATGTAACACAAGACAACAAAAATATTATTCATTTTGGAGCAAAGTTCTTTGCCTCCAAATGGGAGAAATGGAAAAAATTCAAATATTAAACGTTACCTTTATATGAAGGTGAAAGATTTAAATCTCTACTTTCTTAATTGGTTGTACATTTATATATCAATTGAGCTATACTCATATGATTGATAATTATCAAATAAAGTCGACAATTAGTTGACTAAAATAAAAAAAAGATGTGATGGGTTGAAGTATTTGGTCCTTGATTTTGAGTGGAATATCAACTTTTATACCATTCTAAGTTTATATGCATTTTATCTTTCTTTTCCTTTTACTTTTAACTTTTTCCTTCAACAAAAATTGATGTGTAGGTTTTCTTAGTAGAAAATTTGAGGAGAGGAGATTCAAATATCTTACCTTTTGGTCAATAATATATATATATATATATATCTTATGCCCGTTATATTTAGGTTGACAAGATTGATAAGTAGTTGAGATCTTATTTTATGACATGTTAAATGTATAATCTACTACTTGAATGTCTCTAAAAATTAAAAAAAAAAATTGTTACTAGACATGTTGAACTTTATTTATAGGTAAGTTGAGGTTTTTATTATTATTATTTTTTTTTTGTTTGAGGAAAGTAGTAAAAAAAAGAACTAAAGTAATATCGTTTGATCTTCCCTAGAGATATTGAAGACATGTTGAAGAGTGATTTTAAAATTGTTGAAATCACTTTTATCATCTTTTAAATCCAATTTTGATTATATACAAACTACATTTAAAAGTGTAAAATTAAATATTATATTAATTTTAAGTGATTAAAGACCTATATTGAATTCGAACAAAAGTGATTTTAACAATTTCAAAATTGTTAATATTAAATGATATATCGAAGTTTTTAAACATGTCAAGTAAAAAATAATTGGTTAAAATAACACTCTATCGTAACTTAAATAAGAATTTGACAAGATTGGAAACAAATATCTATTCAATCTTCATGTTCTATACAACATAACCTTAATTGAAATTCAGAGACAATTCTGATACTCATGTATGGTTCAACTAAACAAATATCCCAATCAAGAATAAGAGGGAAGTAAATACACTTTTGATCCATAAGATTTGATATTTGTTTCAAATTAATCATTAGGTTTTAAAATTGAACGATCAAGTCCCTAACAATAACAATTAAGTTAATTTCAATTAAGTTCACACTGATGTGGCAATATTTAGAATTATAACAATGATTAAAAATAAATATTACCACATCAGCTGAAAATAACGTAACTTGTAATAGATGGACTAAAATCGAGCATTTCCTACTTATGGAAAGACTTGATTGTTCAATTTTGAAACTTGAGAAGAAACAGATAAATGCATTACACTATTCCACCCATTAGCACAGTCAAAACTACATACATTAATGCAACAACAGCAGAAATATTCAGTTTTCTCCTAACTCAAATGGCCATGGACAGAAGAATTGCACCAATAATAAAACATCAAAATATTTGATCCTTTCACAGACCCCTCAAAATAGCAATAACAGACTTTTGCACAAAGTCAACTTCATATACACACCCAATAACAAAGACCCTTTTCAGGTTTTGAGGAGAGAATTGGTGGAGATTCCTACTTATTTACTCTCTGCAATTACCACTCTACGAGCCGTCGTCTGCGGAGCAGCTCTAGTCGCGTGCTCGGATGCATGGGTAAGACCTTGTAACATTCTCAAGATTTCATGTGTGTCTTCCAAATAATACCTGGCCTTGCTCGGTTTCTGGCCAACGGTGCAACCGAACACTTCGGCACCAGGAGAAAGGGTGGCTTTTGCATTCATTATCACCTCGAACATATCCTCGTCTGACCTGTCGTCTCCAATGCATAGAACAAAATCAGGAAGCATTCCCTTCTCCCTCATTGTTTGCAAGAGATATTCTGCTACAATGCCCTTGTTTACACCCTGCCATTGCATTACAAAAACGAGAAAAGAACCATCAAGCCTTGGAAACAAATTTCCCAATCCTCAGAATTCCACACCCACCAAACAAGCCCTTCTCATAGATCATCAATTTTGTATACTCTTCATGTTTCATAATCCTTAGAACCCAAGGACACAGATGTACAACCAATATAACATATCCTATTCAGCCAATATTCTTCACATTTCACAATCAAATGCAAATTATTCGACATCTTGAAATAAGATTGGTCTCATGGATTATTGATCTCAAACATTCTTTTGCCTTCAACTCAAATTTTGAATATCAGAAGTTATTGATTAGTTAAGACTTTCCTAGTTACCTTAATTTGTTTGCAATGCCCTTTTAACCCAATACACGATAACTAAAGATTGTTATTGAAGTTGAATTCTTTAGGGTAAAAGGACTAACCTGAGGTTTGACTTCTACAATGTGTTGGCCACTCTTGACAGAAACTGGCTCATTGGCAAGAACACTTTCCAGGTGATCTAGAAGTTCCTTGGCCTGGCACGACCCGAAATCGGGATCCGCATAAAGGTAGTTCCAAACAAGTGCACTCTCTCTAGTTTCGATTGTAGAGCCATCAGTTGTCTCGGTATACAATTGCATAACAGGTTCTGCAATCTGTTTCCAGTCGAAATCGGTCACAGCTACACATGTCTCCCAATCTGCAGTATGATTTGGCCTGAAACAAATGCCATCAAAGTCACAAAAGATGATAAGATTGAAGATTGATAAATGTGCTGAAATTTCAGAAAGGAAATATTGATCAACCCGACACTTTTACAACCGATTCAATGAAAATAATATATTTACTACCAAGAAGTTTCTCACTTTACTCCCCCTTTTGTGCAATATTATAAGGTCATATAAACAACAGAGTAAAATCAAAGCAGCATGGAGAAGCTATGGTATAACAAATTGGAAGAAATAAGGATTGAGCAACGTGCAGTATACCTGAGATAAAAACCATGTTCTGCAGCTAGTCCAAGCTTTTCACAAGGTGAAAACCATTCGGTCAGAGTTTTGCGGTCCTTTCCACTAACAAGGAACACAACATTTTTAGGATCTTTACACAAATTGTTCAAGATTCCAAGGGCTTCTGAAGTTGGATTCATGCTAATTGATCCGGGAAGCATCATGATACCATCATAATCTAACAAAATTGCTCGGTGGCACGTTCTCTTATACACTGAAACAATATGATCAACTGAAAGCTTCCTAAAATCTGGATCCAGCGCAATAACTCGAAATCCTAAACCAAAACCTATACCCCAGCACCTCCTCATTGAATGGTCTCTACAGGCCCTGCCTAGATCCTGCAAAAAGCTGCGTGCCCAATATGCAACATCATGTGTACTAACATACCTATAATGCTTTTCATGTCGCAATTGCTTTTCTGCCTCGGGGATTACCAGGGCAGAATCCATTGCTTCAGTGACAGCTTCAATATTCCATGGGTTAACCCGAATAGCTCCACTGAGGGATGGGGAACACCCAATAAACTCAGACAACACTAACATGCCCTTCTTTGCAGTTGATGGATTTAGCCCGAGAACATCGTCAAGCTTCTCATTGCCTTGCCGACATATAATATACTCGTAAGGTATAAGATTCATCCCATCTCTCACTGCAGTAACAAGGCAGCACTCAGCAATTGCATAGTAAGCGATTCGCTCATAAAACTGCAAGGGAGTGTTTATCAAAACCACAGGCTCGTATCCTGGCCTTCTGAATGTTGAATTAATTCTATCCACTGTCGCAGTAGTTTCAGCCACAACCTCCTGTACATCTTTCCCTCTGCCTCTTGCAGGGTTCGCAATCTGTACTAACACAGCTTTACCCCATCTCTCAGGATGTTGTCGGAGCAATTGTTCAAATGCCAAAAGTTTCAGGCTGATCCCCTTAAATATGTCCATATCATCGACCCCAAGCAAAACAGTTTGACCCTTGAACCGATCTTGCAGTTCTGCGACTTTGGATACAGTCTCAGGGAGATTCAGAACATTTTGGAGCTGGCCTATATGAATACCGACAGGAAGAATCTTAATGCTCACAGTACGACCATAGTATTCAAGCCCGATGTAACCTCGCTTAGATTGATAAGACAGACCAAGCATTCTGCTGCAGCAAGATAAAAAATGCCTAGCATAATCAAACGTGTGGAAGCCAATAAGATCAGAGTTCAATAGTGCCCGAAGAAGTTCATCTCTGACAGGAAGGGTTCGATAAATCTCAGACGAAGGAAATGGACTATGCAGGAAAAATCCAAGCTTCACCCTGTTAAACCTCTTCCTCAAAAACGTTGGCAAAACCATCAAATGGTAATCATGAACCCAAACAAAGTCATCATCAGGACTAATCACTTCCATGACTTTATCAGCAAATATCTTATTCACAGAAAGATACGCTTGCCAAAGAGACCGATCAAATCGGCCACCAAGATCCGGTGACAGGGGAAGCATATAGTGAAACAGTGGCCATAAATGTTGCTTGCAGAATCCATGATAAAATTTACTAAAAAGTTCCGGAGGAAGGAACGTCGGGACGCACTTGAATCGGTCCAAAAGAGTTTGTGCAACATCATCTTGCTCCCTTGGATCAACCTCCTCTCTGAGACAACCAATATAAATCACTTCCACATCTTCTCCAAGTCCATCTTTAAGCTGTAAAAGAAGTGAATCCTCATCCATACTAAACTCCCAATCTCCATTCTCGTTTCGATTCGCTCGAATAGGGAGCTGATTCCCAACAATGATCATCCGGTCTTGCGATACTGACGAAGGGGCATCTGAGCCAGTGCTGTTGCAGCTATCATCATCAAGCTCAGACAATACTCCAGCCACAGTGGCCACTCTAGGAAGCCTCCTCTTCTCTCGGCCAAGGCCAAAAGAGGGAGAACAACCACCAGAAGCAAGCTCTAACAAGTTAGAATAAGACCTCGAAACCATTATAAGATCTCCTAAAACACACCTCTCAAATAAACAGCAACAGCAGCAAAAGAAATTACAGAGACAAAAGATCAAACTGCTTCAAACCTACACAACGAGCAAAACCAAAATAAGCCAACAGTTTCAATTAACTATACACCTGACACCTCTATTCCAGCTTTATAGGAAACAAAGATCTAGTCCAACAACAACAAGAACGACAACAAAAAATTCCGAGGTGATAAATGGTTTTGAACTAAAATTGGAAACACCCCATCAGCTAAACCTGACCAAGAAAAAAAGTAAGCAATAATTGATTATTATTACCTCCAACCTAAAATCCGAAAATGGGTAGTTGTATTATGCAGTGAAATTGATCCAAGAGGCAAAATAAGTTCAAATGGGGCAAAAAATCATCTCACTGTCTGAAACAGAAAAGAAGAAAGAGAGATGAAAAAAACCCTGATGGTTGAATTTACAGAGAGAGGGAGAGAAAATGAGGGAGAGAAAGGGGAAGAAACTTTATGGTGGAGAAGAAGAGAAAACCCACCATTGAAAGGGGGGAGATTCCTTTGCTCTTCAACTCGTTTGATTTGAGCGATAATGGGTGTTGAAGAACCTTTTTTTGGTTGCCTTTTTTCCACTTTCAGGGCTCAACAATGGAAGATCTTCACTGTGAATTTTTTTTCTTTCCTTTTCTTATTTCTGTTGCAGTGAATAACAATGAACGATGGGTCTTGGTACAAAGAATTTGATTCCGCATGTGGAGTGTGAGGTGATAGATTCGTATTTCTTACACGCGAGTGAGAGAGAAGGTGAGTAAAAATAATACACTTGGAAACCACAATTCAGCTGTGGTCTCGTCATGCACTATAATTCTTCTTTTTTTTTTTCCTTTTTCGACGGTTTCAATTCCTTCTTCTTTTTAAAGTTTTTAGTCTTTCAAAGTTCTGTTCTAAAATTAGTTGAATTATAAATTTAGTTTATAAAATTGTACAAATTTATTTTTAAATTTTAAAAAGTTATTATTTTAAATATTTTCAAGCATACCAAACTATTTATTAGGTTGCAGTCAATAGTGAAATTTTGTTATATTTATTAATAAATTAATTTATTTTTCCTTTTTTAAAAAAGTATTTTCTAATACAGTAATTACATAAATGGAGAATCAAATTTTGAATCAAGTTCACTTTGGTGATTCTAAAATGTATATAATAAATGATGAAGGCTTTGTTGGATTCTTTTTTTAAAATTAAGTTTCTAAACACTATTTCTATCTATTGAATTTTTTAAAAGTTTTGTTACCTATTTTTTTTTAAAAAAAAAATCAAGTCAAGTTTTGAAGATTAAAGAAGATATTTTTAAATTTTTTAAAAAATATATTTTTGGAATTTAGATGAGAAGTGAGAATTTAAGGGTTTAGTTGTGAAAGTTAAAAGTATGGTAAATAAATGGTAAGAAAACAAATATAGTCTTAAAAAATAATAAATAAAAAATCAAATGGTTATCAAACGAATCTAAACAATTAAATTTGAGTTCAATAGATCCTTGAAATTTCAATCTACTGACTAATTGGTTGATGACATATTTGATGTTTTTGAAATTGACATACCTAGTAGGTACTAAATTGAAACTTTACGATCTTATTAAACATAAAATTCAAACATTTAAGAGGTAGATTATGATGCTCTAGAAGTTATAAATTTGTTGAGAGAAATAAGAGCTCTCTAGCAAATATCAATGTTGTCCTTATCGAGGAGTGAAGACATTGTTTTTGTTGCAAACTCTATTAATATCTTGCCTTTTTGTCAATTCCTAGAGAGATAACAAAACTGTTCATATTATTGCACCTTTTGCATCCTCTCGAGGTTGTTTTTTATGATGGAAAGATGTATTTTTGGTTCATATTACTTCTCTCATTCATGATAATAGAGTGAGAGTGTAACTAGGTTCAGTGGTTTATTGGTCTTTTCACCTCAAAATAATAATGTGTATCCAATATCCCTGGAAATTTATTTTCGTGCCTCATAGTAATTGTTTCGTGACCTACCTTATGTTTATCTAAAATTGACATATTTATTTAATACTAAATTGAAAGTGTATCATCATATTACACATATACATACAATTTAGCCTTTCCTTTTTCCAATATATCATATAATAATTGATTTGAATAATCATTACTCATATATATAACTATTTAATATTAGTACCCATGAAATATATGTTATCCAAATAGTTTTTTTTTTTTTTTTTTTTTATAGATATTGTTATAAAATATTGAGTAAAAGTCAATTTATACCGCCAAATTTTTATTAATATATTCCTTAAAATTATAATTTAATTATTATATCAATTAAACTTTTAAACTTTATTGATCGATTTACATCATTCGTTAAGATTTTGTTTTAAAATTAAGAATACATTATTTTCATACATGTATAAAACCTGTAAGATTAATGTTTGTTTTTTTAGATAAACAATGATGAATATTATATTTATAAAAGATAAATATTGAAATAGGACAGATAATAGTAATTTTCATTAATATAAGTGAAATTTCATTTTTTTTCATCTTTTCATATTTCTACGTACCTTTCTTACATTTATGTTTTCTTTTTATTATTATTACTATCTTTGTAGAATTTTAAGAAAATATTTTTTGTGAAATTGTTACGATTATATGTTTGAGTTTTAATTAAATCAAGAGGTTAGTGTAGCCATTAATTTTATTCCTAAAATATTTATCTGTGACTTACAAATCATATTGATTGACATTAATATAAATCAAATTTAATAACACTATTTTGATTTACACTATTTTGAAGCCTAACTAATCATTCACGTTTAATTCGTGCCTACTTATTTTGGAATGTAACCATATTGTATTTGTCACATTTGATTTTTAATTTTTATAAAGAAATCAACACGTAGTGTAGAAGTATTTTGAACCTCTAATCTCTTGATCGAGAGAATATGCCACATTAAATTTCAATTGCTTTTAATTTTTACTTTGTAGTACGACTAAGGTCACTTTTGGAAGTGGTTCTGAAATTGTCAAAATCACTTATATTAGGTTCAAAATCACTTCGAAATTCACCATTGATTACTCAAAATTAATTTTATACTTTTATACCTAATTTTTATATCATCAAAATTGATTATGAATTATCAAGAAAGTATACTTTATGATGATTTTGAAAATGACAAAAGTGATTTTAGTGCTTTTAAAACTACTCACAAATATGTCTTCAGTTTAAACTATTAGTTTTTTGGTACTAAGAAATACAACTTCAAACATCTATTTACAAAGGGTCAAATTACATATTTGGCCCTTAATTTTCAATTTGTGTTTAATATAGCACTGAATTTTAAAAGTTATAAGCATTTAAAATTTTGAAGTTGTATCTCAATAATCTCCTAACTAAAAAAAATTGTGATAATATAGATCATTTAACTTTCAATTTTATGACTAATAGGTTCATTTAACTCAAGTCTTTTTTATCACCATTTGATTTTTTGTTTTTAGTTTTTTAAAAGCTAAGTCTGCGAACATCCCTTGATCTCTAATCTGGGGTCTTTTTAAATATAAAAAAAATTAAAATATTTACGCTTTATAGCAAAAGTTTCACTCAACTTTTTATTATAAAGTATAAATATTTTTGGGATATTTTTATTTATAAGAAGTTCTCTCTTATTTCTTATTTTTTTTATCTACTTTCTACCAATGTCTTTAAAAACCAATTCAATTTAAGAAAATTAAAAAACACATATAGTTTTTTAACAGCTTGTCTTTATTTTTTTAATTTAGTTAATAATTCAACTTTTTTACATCATACATATGAAAATCATTATAAGGAATTGAGATGGAGTATACACAATTTTTATTATTGACTGTTCAAAGCTTAAATTAAAAGTTAGAGGCTCGTTAATTAGAGGAAAAAATATTTGAAAAATAACGACTATATGGAAGGTGAGAGAGAGTATTACACTTTTAAAAAATTGTCAAATTATAAACTAACTCGACTTTGAAATATGTGTCAAATAAATCAATTTATAGAGTTTTGAGTTGTTTGAGAGACTAAGATGTAATTATAATTACTATAAATCAAAAGAGTATTGAAAGACATGATATACCAAAGACATAACGAAAATGGCATTATGAAGCATGAAAGCAGTAGAAAAAGAGTTGATTGAAAACAGCGAGTCAGGATGAGTTTGAAATTTGAAAACGTATTAGATATTTTTTAACTTATAATTACCTATTATATGTAATCATAAAAATATAAAGATTGAATTTATGTTGAAGTGTGCATAGTTCAATTAACCTGTAATATTGTGAGTAATTAAAAAAAAAAAAACTTTGTAGTTCAAAATTCATGTTTAAAATTTACTATGGTAATTTAATTGAGAGAGATTGGTGAGTGGTGTGATGACAATTATAAAATAACATAGTAGAGAATAATCCAATCTAATATTAACCTTAGTTAGGGTTTTAAAAAAATAGTTAGGGTTTCTTAATCAACCAATTTAGCACTTGAGGTCTCCACCTAACCCAACATTCATTGGTGAACCAAAAGAAAAAAACATTAATTGGGTTACTTTTACGCGTGTTCTACACGCACATTGTAATTAATAAAAGCAATTAGCCAACAAGTTAAATTGCATTTAATACACTAAACAAATATCAACGCATAAAATTTGATGTCAAATCATCGATGCCCATGATTGCCCTATTTGAGAATATATAATAATTTATTTTTCCATATTTCAATTAATTTAAAAGGGAAATTGCTTGCATGACATCATCCATTCTTTTTTAAACAATAAGTTTAGTGGGTTCTTGAAGTCATCATTATGTCAATGATGTCTCATGCCATGTTAACCTATATGTTTAAATAATTTATTTTAATTTTTAAGGTTTAAATTCCAGTTGGATTTTAAGGATCTTACTTTTTATTTGAGTTTAACCTTTCAAAATAGAGAATTTTTAAAAATAGAAAAATAAGAAAAAATATTTACCTAAAATAGTAAATTTTTAATATTATTTGATATAAGTCTATTAGTATCTATCAGTAATAGAAACTGATTGAAGTCTATCACTAATAGTACATCAAATCGACCAAAATCGATCCGACCGATAAAAAACCGATCGAATTAAGGTCGATCGGTTGTTGGTTTTCAATTTTCTTGGAAAAACAAAATTGAAAACCGACCGACCGATGGTTATAAATTTGTTTTTTTTTTAAAAAAAAAAATAGGTATAAAAGCAAGCCTATTACCACCAATCCAAGCCCAAACCTACTATTTTAGTATTGATTTTTTATTAATTTTTATGTTGCTTAATTTTTAAACCCATTACATGATTTATTTAAATTTTATTATAAAAATTATTGATTTTAAATTTAAAAAGTTGTTAATTTTGTTAACCTAACAATAACACGTTATCAATTCATCTTTTCTTTCCATTCACCTTGTCTCCTCTTAAAAAAAGAAACAAACAAACAAATAAACCGACTGATCAATGGTCGGAAGAATTTCACACTCTTTTTTTGGTCGATTTTTGGACCGACCGATGTACACCCATAACTAATAGACACTAATAGAAGTATATCAATATCTATCAATATTTCTTACTATTAATGTAAATAGTTTAACTTTTTTACTATCGATAAAAAATTTCCTTGTAGTTTCTCATATGGCATTTAAACTAATACTAATTTAAATGTGATTTTAATTATCTATTGAAAAAAATATATCATTTGTTTTCAAGATTAGTACCCTATTATTTTATATGTGCATTTCACCACATACATTTTTTTGCATCAAATAAAATCATCATATGACAAATTGCAAATCTTATCTTATTACACAATAATTTTTCTAGATTTAATAAAATAACCTACACTGTTTTTCAACACAATCATCTCCAAAATAAAGTTTTGTTTTCATACATTGTTGCTTGTTGTAAAATAACTCTCAAAAGTAACATCTTACTAATAGTTATCTTCCATTCTTCAAATCAAATCTACCCTATGAAATTTTTTACAAATAGTGTTAAAAATTCAACTTTATAAAGGATACCTTTTCACCAACCAGTTGAAGTACATATTATTTTATATATTATAAAAGTCATACCCAGTCTATCATTATCGTTGTCCATCACATATGACCTCTAACTCACTCAATGGTTACATTTTGACAAATATTACATTGCATTGGTTTTTAATTTGATTCTAAAATGACAGTTGTATCTATCTTGTATCTCATTAAATCTTCAACTTTGTGCTTCATAACGATGACTCAACTCGTCCTATCCATTTATGGAAAAATTTCAAGTGTTATCGAGTATGAATACACTCCTTCTATCCATTGATTCATCCACTGTCATTATTTTTTTTATAAAAACAAAAAAGGAATATAATAAATTAAATTACAAGTTCTTAGTCATAAAACTTTCATATTGTGCATAAATGGTCCTTAAATTTTTAAAGGTGTCTTAGTTAATAAATAGTTGAACTATCAATTATGTGTCTAGTAGGTATTCCTGAACTTTTAAAAACTGTAATAGATTTTTAAACTTGTAATTTTATGTCAATTAAGATTATGGAGTTTAAAAAGTGGTAATTTTTAATTTTGTGCCTAATAAGTTTCCAATTTTTCCAATTTCATAAGTAACAGATCATTATCTTTATTTAACATTTTTTCGAAATTATATGTATCTATTGCCCAAGTTGAAAATTTAAGATTATATTAGACATAAAATTTTATTTTATTTTTTTAAGTTTAAATGTGTCAAAATTTATTATCTTAGAAATCAAAAGTATAAGAATTTATTAACACGTGATTGAAATATGAGAGTTCTATTTGAAAATTTAAAAAACGTAGAGATTAAATAGACATAAACCTAGAAATTTAAAAATTATATTTGTAGTATAACCAATATAATACAGTATAGTAGTATAAATTTTGCAATTCATTTGTAAATATAACTAATCCCATTTATCCAAGGTGTACTTGACATGTTGTTGGTCTAATAAAAAAACTAATTTAAATGTAACTAATTTCCATTCAAGCATTAATGGTGACAACAACAACAATAAAAATAATAATAAAACCCATAAATATTCCATGTGTTGACCATTCTCTCTTAAAAGGAGAGTGGTTAATGTGATTTGACTTTATTTTTAAGATAATAATTAATTTGATTTGTTAAATTTAAAAAGAGAAATTTGTTTATTCATCTAATTGGGATGATGAACACACTCTATATGGTGGCGTGAGATCAGGAATCGTGAATTGTTTCATCATTGAGTTTCGTACATGATTAAATAGTGCTATGTTCAGTTGTTCATTACTTATTGATGTGAGAGCCACGTGGCTAATGATAAGGAAGTAATCTGGTAATCTCGGGTCCACTCAATCCAACGATCAACATACATTTTAGAAATGCCACGTTTCACCACCACAATGCCATCTATCCTCAAAATCATGCAATTTGTTTGTTTCCCTTCCATTTTGAAAAAATAGCATTTTCATCCCAGATTAAATTGCAAAATTAATTCCAATAATTTAGACAACATTACAATTTAGACTTCATGATCTATAATTAGAATTTAGTTTTTATAAGTAAGAATATTTATGAGAATTTTACGAAAGTATACAAAATTATTTGTGAGATTTTATTAAATTATAATAACTAATTTCTAATTGGCAAAACGGTATAGACTAAATTCTTAGTTTGTTTCAACCATATAGGCATACATTTTTAGTTTAATTTTTATTCCATCAATCTTCTAAATATTGCATTTTTTAGTTAAGCTTTGAGTTTAGCATTAATTTGGCATCTTAATCACATGTTTTCATTTAGGTTACATTTATAATATATTCAAATTTATGGATAAATAGAAACTAAACATTTTTTTAGTTCATTTGCCTTTTCAATAAAATTTCCAATTAAATTATGTAGAATTAAAATAAGAGATTGAGTGGGGCTCGAGAAAATAGTTATATTTTCATTGTTTTTTTTCTTTATTTAGATGAATAGTGGTAAGAAAGAGTTAAACAAAATACAATACGAGAAGGAGATCAAACTCTTACATTCAAAATGATAGTTGATTTTATATATCAATTAAACTATGCTAATTTTGATAATACGTAATAATATATTTGAACGTATCAAATTATATAAATGATGAAAGGACAAATTACTTTTTTAGTCTCGAGTTTTGAAAATTATGTGTATTTGGTTCTTGATTTTTCAAATCATACTTTTTTTATCACTGACTTTTTAGAATATGTGCATGTAGTCTTTGAATTTTAAAAAATGTATCTTTTTAGTCCCCAAATTTTTAAGAATATGTTTAAAGGTTCCTTGACTATTTTTTATTTTCACTTTATATAATTATATGAAATTTTGAATCACAAAAATATGTTTAAAAGATAATTTTAGAGAGAAGAAGTAATCTTAAAAAAAATGATTTTTAATTTAAAATAATAAAAAAAAATTAATGTAGACTTTTAAAATCTATTTTTAAAAACTGAGTGACTAGAAATGTATATTTTGAAAACTCGAGACCAAATGTCTATTTTAAAAAATTCGATGACTAAAGAGGTATGTTTTAAAATTCAGGGACCGAACACATATATTCTTCAAAAATTCGAGGACTAAAGAGGTAATTTTCTCATTATTAAGCACATATTTTATGAATGGATTTTTGAAGTTAAACATTTATGTTCTTGGGTTAGCTCTCCTCCTTCATTGGGATGGAGCTCCATTATTCAAGACCACCTGCTTCGTTGGGATGGACCTATAAATCCTATAAAATTTGTTCTTTTGAAGAAAATTTGTTCTCCTATTATCTTGAAGGAAAAAAAAAATGATAAATGAGGAAATAAACAAAAATAGAGATACTTGTTTGGTTCATAGGGATTTTCTATAGACTAAATGGAAATTCAGAAAATAAACATCCCCATATTTAAGTTTTGAAAACTTACATTTGTTATTTATTGAAATCTGGATTTTATTTCTATTGAGTATGAGATTTTAGAAATTAAATCCATCTTTCCATTGAAAATTGAAATTTTGATTTTTAATTGATGTCCAAACCTAGAAATAAACCGTTTATCAATAATAATAATCGTGAATGTTTGAAAATGATTTCGATATGGTTAAAATCACTCTTTTCGTGTTTAAAATCATTTGAATCGTATATTTAATCGCAAAAATACAATCTAATGTTTACTTTTAGACTTTTAAATACAATTTTCATGTCAACATAATTGGGTTTTAATTACTAAAATGAAACACGATTCAAGATATTTTTTAAAATAACAAAACTGATTTTAACTATTTTAGAATCATTCCAAACACGTCATTTAATATATATTGTCGGAATTGATTTTGAAATAGTTAAAATCACTTTTGTCATTTCTAAATTACACTAAAAGAGCAAAAACGCTTTAGAAAACACTACTCAAAACCATATACATTAACACTCATTTTTTCTTTATACATTGGAAATAAAAATTAAGTATGTAAGTTGAAATAAAAGTCTTATTCTTAATCCTCGTTTTTTCTTTATATATATATATTTTAAAAAACATCATATTACTCCAAACAAATTTGAATTAACATATATTTTTAAATTGTTATTCTTAGTTTTCGAATTGATTTTTTAATCTCATAATTCAAAAACAAACAAACAAATAATATTTGTATTTATAATAAGAAAACTTTAGAATAAAAGCCATCACTTTTATTAGAAAAAAAAACAAACATGTTTCTATTACAATTGTTTCAAAATTGTACCTAGATGAATTGTTGCATATTTACAACAAATTTGAAAAGAGAAAAAAAATACAAAAGCATGTAAAAATAATAAATTATTATAAACCGACTCATTGGTGTGCATTTACAAAAATTAAAAAACGAAAGAAAACTACATCAACATAAAATAACCAAATCACTCTCATCTCTATCACTTTACCTATCTCTAAATTGCTCGAATCTTTAATAAATTGATTGAACTTCAAAAGCAAGGTCTTCATCCGCTTCCTCAATACATGGGAAAGAATGGGTGAATGTGTGTGTATAGAATAGAAAAATAGCTAAAAAACCACTTGCTTCTGACTCCCTATGAGCCGTTTGACGACCTGACTTTTTCGAAGGGTCGTTTTGTTCATATTCAATATCCTGGTTATCTTTTTAGCGAATATCCAAAAATTGAGAAAGAAGAAGAGATCCATCAAGAGAAAGATTTATCCGGTGCCCTTTGTCAAACTCAAACTATTAGGATTCCATTTAAGATCAAATTCTTTGGTGGGCTGGCTTAAAAGAAGCCCCCAATTGCAATTGCTCGCTTGAAGAAAACTCTTGTAGAGCCCAGTATAAGCCAAGCCCCTTCGATTCGGTAAAATTATAGTAATTAAATCATCATTGAAGATGAAAGCATATAATAAACAAAAAAAAGAGACAAATGTGGTATCTCCTTTTAGACTGAGAAGAGAAAAGAGAAATATAAAAAGAAAAAGAAAAAAAAATCCTGAGATGATGCCTATTAAAAAAGAAAAAGAAAAAGAAAAATAATGTTGGGACGCTAGTGCTATTAAGGAAATTTAAGAAAAAACTATCATAATGCTACAAAAGAAAATTTTCTACAAAAATGAAAGAAACGAGTTGAAAAAATTAAATTAAAAAATAAAGGAAAATAAGAAGAAAATTGAAAGGACTTATTTGATAAAAAATGTTTGATTTAGCTAAAAAATTTAGATATTAAATCATGATTATATTTTATTTTCATTCAAAACAAATATTTTTGCAACTTATAGAACTATTGAAAATGTTTTTTAGATAAGATGATATCAACATTTTTTTTTTAATATTTTTAACGTTTTTAAGATAAAATGAGATTTTCATACATGATTTTTTAAATAACATAAGATTACATATAAAATCTAAATCTAGTTTTTAAATAAAAAATTATTTCTTGAACCGTGAATTATTCTTAGATAAAATCAATTTTAAAAAAAATCTATTATCAGTGCAATTTTCTCACTTTAGAGGGAGAAAGTTTTTATGATAATGTGATTTGGAATTTTATTGTATTTTCTATTTTTTTTTATATCCCTTTTAGATTTTGATAGCATATAGATTTTCTTTTGAAAATTTGTAGACAACAGATAAAATCTAAATCTAGATATTTATTAAAAATATATATATATATACACACATTTTTTTAACATGATTTTGTTATAATATATAGATAGATTTTTAGATTTTACAAGATTAGATTTAGATAGTAAACATATTTTTTATTTTTTATTTTTATTCTTTTAACGTGATTTATGTGATTTTTTTTTCTTTTTAACGAGTTTTATTGTGTTTTTTTAATTTTGTTTTGTGATTTATTTGATTTTCCCCTCTAAACGTGATCAAGAGTTTTATTGTACTTATTTTTTCATATCCCTTTTAGATTTTAGATTTTGATAGTATATAGATTTTTTTATATATTTATTTTCTTAATATGATTTTTATGATGTTTTTATTTTATTTCTTTTAACCTGATTTAAAGTTTTAAATTTTATTTTTTTTTCCTTTTAACATGATTTATAGTTTTATTGTACTTCTTTAATTTTATTTCATACCCTCTTTTAGATTTTAGGTTTAGATTGAATTTTTATTTATATTTATATTTTCTAGACCTAGAAGATATACTTAAAACATAACCATTAAAATTTTCTTAAACAAGAAGAAAAGAAAAGAGAATATGGTATTATTAACAAATTTTAAAATGAAAATAAATATATTTGAATGCCACAACAGAATTTGTACAATCTCTACACAAGAAAGGAAGCAAAAATGTTGGGGAGAGAGAATTACAAAATTCTAAAAAAACAAAAGAAAAGGGAGTGGAGATACCTCACGGATATGAGACTTTAAATCTAGCTAGTTATAGATAAAATTTTTGAATTTATTTTAAATCAAATTGTATTAATGTGATATAACATGAGATATAAAAAGATAAAATGTGATTTAAAGAAAATATTATTATTTAACACATAAAATAGGGAATAAGATATATTTTTTAATTACCAATAATTGCCAAAAAAAAAGGGGAATTTTAAAAAATCGAACAAAAAGATAGGGACTGAATTTAAGTGTAATGGACCATGGTTAAAAAAAATAGAGAGTTTGTTTTTTTATTTCAACGTAGGAGTGAAAAAAAATCAAACAATTTTATTTGATAATTTAAATGTAAAATTACGTAAGATATCATAAAAATTAGGATATGTTAGGATATGAATGTATATATGTTTTTGCAGGTCTATGAGATTTGAACTTTTTTCCAATCTTTTTTTTTAAGCAATTGTCGTCCATGAGGTTATGTGTGCATATATTTTCCAAAATAGAGCTAAGATAGATAGATGCACTTGTCAATTATTGTTTCTAATAATTAAAAGAAAATATTTAAATACTGATTTTATTCCCACTTTTAAAGTTTATTCTAGTCTTTATATATATATATTTTTTTAACTTCAATTCATTTTAATATTGTCAATATATATATATTTTTCATATACTTTTAAAAAATGACTATTTTATTTCATTTTAAAGAATTGAACGACCGCGTTTAAAAAAATACAATCAAAATTGACATTTTAAAAGTACAATTTACAAATAGATTAAAACGAACTAAGCCCACATCTACCCCTCTCCAAAAGAAACAAATCAATGTTCATTTGAAAAAGTGAGTCTCATTTAATTACATTGGTGTTGCTTACTTGTGTTCGGCATCTGTACACATATGAGACCTACTTCCAAATCCATAATGAAAAAAATGCAAATTGATTGATAAGTGGAATGTGTTCAATCCGAATACGTCTGGAAATTACGTCGTATCGTTACGATTATCATTATGGTTACAATTATTGTTACTATTCAACAGGAAAATATTTGTGAATTTTAACACATTTACCGTTACTATTACCTCACAGTTTGACCCTCAAAGATAAAGGTAAAGATAACAATAACAATAATAATAACAATAAATCTGATAAAATTCATAATTTTAAATAAACGCAATCAAAAGCAATCTAATTACATTTGGTAGCTCATTACAATTAATCCCACTATAATTATTACATTAATTTTTATTATAAATTGGTAAACGTGACCCAAAATTAACATTAGAAGTATCACAAAACAGACATTTTAAAAATATACGTTAAAAATGAACCCCGAAAAAAAAAAGTCAAAATATTGTTTAAACCAAAAAAATATATCATCAAGCAAGATCATGTGGTTCATTACTTTTTTTCATAAATTCAAAAAGTATGAATCAAATACTTCCAATAAATTGTTAACTCGAACTTCAATGCTGAAGGGCACGTGGGAGACCACTTTTAAGGTAGTATATTTTTTATTTGTTGAAAGCCTATCAACATTATAGAAATGTGTGTTAACCAATAATGTTGCTTCAAATTTGTGCATCCGAACCATTGCCCCCAAAACCACAAGCATATATTTTTCAACCTTAAATTTCAATTTTACAAAAATCTTAAATTTAATTATTTTAAATTATTTTTTATGGAAATTAATTAAATAATAATCAAATAGTGTCAATATAAATTTTAAATTTTACATGTTTGTATATTATTTTGGTCCTTATACTTTTAGTTTTAGTTCATTTTAGTTTCTATATTTTTAAATTTGGTTTATTTTGATATCTGTATTTTCAAAATATTTATTTTGGTCATTATACTTTTAAAAAGTGACCATTTTAGTCAATTCATTTTGATTTTTACTTCAATTGTAATTGATAAAAATAGTTATTTTATTAAAGTGCATAAACCAAAATGAATCAAAGTTGAGAGTACAAATGACTAAAATTAACATTTTGAAAGTATATGGATCAAAATAAACAAAGCTAAAAGTACGAGGATCAAAATGATCAGGTTAAAAGTACATGACCAAAATAGTATTTAAACTACAAATTTTAAAAAAAAAACATGAAATAATAGGAATTAAACCTAAGATTTATTAAAAATATAAATTACTAAAATCCAACATTTAAACGTACATCGACTAAAATTGAATAAACTTGAAAATATAGAAACTAAAATAATATTTTAATACAATATAAATAGAAAATTTGAATCACATGCCAGTTATTGCTAACATATATTATAATCCATGCTAGGATTTCAACAATCCCCTACGAGCCATACTATGAGAAACCATATTTTATACTCATGAGGGATATGTTGAAAATATGTCCTATGAAAATTTTGCATAATCTCTGAGTTACAAAACTAGTCGCGTCACTATGAATGTTAATTCCACTTAAACTAATCTAAATGACCGATCAAGAGTCTGATAGCACTAACACATGGGATTCGTCCTAAAATTTGACCATACAAATATATAGCGTCAAAGTTTTACTAGTTGTGTTTTTTTTTTTATAGAATACACTTTTCTACAAATGGTAAAACATGTTGTCACTGAATTATGACATTTGTGGCATTTCATTAATATCGAGTCGATTAAGTTATAAATTTAGAGCCCGTTTGGATTGACTTGAGAAAAAAAATATTTTTCAAAAAATTCATTTTTATTTAAACACTTTCAACAAAATTTATCGAAAATACTTTTCAAAAGCTATATTAAGTGGTTGTCAAATACTTCAGGTTTTTTAAAATGATTTATTTTTTAAAATTAAATACTTGAAAATCCATTCCAAATATATTCTTAATTATAAAACTTTCGAATCATCTTTCAAATGACTATTATTTTTTTTTCTAGACCATCGCATGACAAATTATTGAACTTAGTTTTTTCCCCAAGTCCATAAAATTTCAATGTTGTATTTTACAAATGATTGATTTATGACTTTTTTTTTTAAAAAAAAAAAAAAGAAATAATGAAAAATAATGAATCTTTATGAACGTATGGTTTTATTTAGGCACACAATAAAAATTTAAAAACTTATTATACATATTTAAAATTGAGTTCAATAAAAATTTAAAAATTTATTATACATATTTAAAATTGAGTTATGTACTTAAAACTGAAAGACTTCTAAATTTTATAGACATATTAACACGATTAAATTTATGATTGAATCTATTAAATTCTGTATACAAAGATATTGGGTTGCCAGTTTAATTTTATTTAATTTTTTTTTTTTTTTGAAAAATAATATTTCATTAAACTCATGGGATCGTTTGGCCCACAAATTTGAAATCTTAAAGCCTGAAAATGTTAAAACATAGGGGATTAGACTGGAAGATTTAGGTAGCTTTGACTAAAGAAAACTGTGTTTAAAGGGCAGTTTTTGAAAGTATGGGTTTAAGAAAGCTATGTTTATAGGACAATTTTTGAAAGTATGGATTTAAGCAGCCTGTGTTTGGGGTACATGTTTAAGGAGTCTGTGAATGAAATGCAGATTTATAAATCTTTAATTTGTGAAATAATTTCTTGTATTTAATCATTAGTTAGATTTTAGATTAGTTTAAATTTGTCATCTTAATTATTTAATATAGCTAAGTTTAAAATAAACAAAAAATTTAGAATAATATTTTTTTAAAAAAAAAATTGAAATAGAGATTTTGACTAAAATCATAATTTTATTTAACCTGTTGCTTTAATAATTTGATATTTTAATTTTACTAGATTTTGAAATAAAATTTCATAGTTTTTTGTCACTTTAACTAATTTTAAAATGATCAATTTTTTTCTTTTACCATCATACGTTAACTTAAAATTGAAATAAGTTAGTATTTTAATATTATATTCATTTATTGAAAAACTATATATATATTTTCTTATCATTTGAGGAATAAAAAAATCATAAATTTTGAGTTTTAGTTTTTATTTGGTCGTTAGGTTGTTTTAAACATTTTAAACCTTAACGTTTAGAAAATGATTCTAAGTTGACCAACGAAAAAAATGAAAATGTTATTAAATTAAGTTAAGATTTTCTACCCATATAGCCTACATAAATATACCTATACCATTGCAGTCTAATAACGTGTTTGGAATGACCTAGAAAAAAAAATATCTTTCAAAAATTCATTTTTATTTAAACACGTTTGATAAAAACTCATTCAAATTAAAAAAAAACACACACACATGTATTGTAATTCTTTCTTAAAAGTGTTTTTGTATACAAATTTGTCTAGTTTGTTATATACTAAAAGTGTTTTTATTAATGTTTTTCAAGGTTAGCTAGTGGCAGTCGCCAGAGGTGGCAGTCAAAGGTTGGCCAACGAAGTTGGTGGCAGGAATTTCACTAGTGTGGGGGTAGTGGGGTTGCCAGAGGGTGGTCAGAGTTGGCTAGTGACAACCAGACATCGGCGATCGCCGGAGGGTGGCAATCGGAGTTGGGTTTAGGATGTAGGAAGCCAAGGCTATTAATAAATTTTTATTATAAAAATAAGTTAAATAAATATTTTAATATATCATTATTGATTTATTAAAATAAATATTTATATTATTTCTATTAAATAAATATTAACCAATTAATTAATTACTATATTCAAAGTGAAATTATATGTAAAATGAAAAACAGATAGAGAAGGGAAAAGAGAAAACCCACAATTTTGGAAGGGAATAGAAAACCCTATGGTAAATGAGAATGCCTAGAAATAGCTTATTCTCAAACGTTGAAAACTGTGAAACAAACATGGGAATCGAATACCTATGCCATTTCCGAAAACCTTCCAACCAAATGACCCAACCCTAAAGGTAAACGAAAATATTTACATCGTTCTTAACGAGCCAGGTCAACTAATTTGGGAAATTATTATACCAAACACCTGAGAGCTTATAACATCTAGCTCTCTTTGCAACTTCATGAGCTATTAAATTTAAATCTCCCCTAACATATACAAAAGAAATAGAATTAAACTTAGTTGCACTCCTTAAAATCTCCTCAGTCAAACATTCATCTTCACAATGAGATACTGCATTCTCTGTAAGTAGATTAATAGTAACTAAACTGTCAGATTCTACTATTATATTACAAAAGCCCATCAATTCTGCAAGTCAAACACTTGCAAGTATTGCAATTAATTCTGAAGGAGGACTATGAATGAAACTGAAACAATCCATAGCCAGATCTCCAAGTGAATCCTACAAACAATTCCTATTCCAAAGGATGATGAATTTAGTTTCTAAGCAACATCTACATTAACTTTAACAACATTTTCAAGAGGCCAAATCTAAGATGAAGAACATAAATTGGATAAGGAGTCGATTCTAGTGCAATTCTGAGGCTTATTACTAGCAGAAATTTCCTCTAAATATTTTTTTAATCCAAGTTGTCCAAACAAGAATATTAGGAATAGGGGCACCATTTATCAATTTATTTTGATCATTCCATATACTCCAACATGTTACTGCAATTGAATCAAGCTCTCTAATAGAACATATTGCATTTAGATGGAATCATGTATCTATGAAATATAAATTGAAATCTTCAGAAGTCTGATGGCAACAAGAAATATGACTCCAAATCTCAAAAGCACAAGGGCAACAAAATAACACATGATCAATAGTTTCTGGTTCGTCACAGCAAAAAGGACACTAAGTATACCTCTCGTAGGAAAAATATTATGAAAAGATTTACAAATAAAATGAAGAATTTTGGTAGGGTTCTTCAATTTCCATACTCTTTCCCAAATGCCAACCATGATGTTAGTACTTGATCCTTCTTTTGCAGTCAAATATCTCATAAATAGTTGATATCCACTTCTAACTGAGTAAGAACCAGATTTATCATAGTGACATATTGATCTATCATGAATATGTCTATTAACAGGAATAGGCAAATTACACTGAACATCATCCTCAACTAATAAGTCATTCAATAGATCACCATTCTAAGCACCAAATGGGAGGAGAAAGTAAAAAGAACATACATATTTACAGTTAAAGGATTAAAGCAAATAGGTTTGAAGCTTAGAGGTTTAGGCATCCATGGATCTAAAAACATGTGAATAGAATATCCATCTCTCACTATATATCTTAAACCTTGTGATTAGAGATCTCTCCCCCACATGAGACTATTCCAAATAAAAGAAGAATTATGCTCAATCACAACATCAAGAAGAGAACAATCTTTGAAATATAGGTCTTTTGATAATTAAAGAAACAAAAGAAATTGGATTTTTCAGAAATCTCCAAACCTGTTTGGCAATCAATGCTTCATTAAAACCTTGTAGATCACAGAAATTGAGACCTCCCATAGATTTAGGTAAGCACATTCTTTCCAGCTCAACCAATGGATCTTTTTTTTCTTGACTTTCGAGCCCCACCAAAATCTTGGGAATGATCTAGTAATCTCCTTACAAAATTGTTTAAAGAGTCGAAATTAAATAAACTCATAGCATAAGACGGTGAAGACTGACCAACACTCTTGATCAGGATCTCTTTTCCGACTTTGGAGAAAAGATCTTTTCCATCATTGCACAACTTTCCAAATGCATTCCTGAATGAATTTGGCATCCAAGGATTCTTTTGCGAATAAATCAAAGAACATAATGGACCAAACTTAACAATCTTTTATACCCGACCATACCAATATGGAAAACCTAGCTTCCCTCCCTTTGAATTGCATTTATCAGATCAGTTTACTCCTTGAAAAAGATGAAGGAAGCCCAAGATAAAGATCCAAATCTTTTACTATTTTAATCTGCACTGAACCACTCAAAAAATCAGCGTGATCTTGGTTAACATTTGAAGAGAAAATTATAGAGGATTTTATCAAAATTAATGCTCTCCCCAAAGGCTCTTCCATAGAGTAATAAAATATTATTGAGGTGAAACATTTCTTTTTCATGCTTTATAGAAAACAAGACTATCATCAACATAAAGTAATTGTGAAATTGGAGGATAGGAGTTAGAAAGCCGTAAACTTTATAAAGATCCATGATTGACTGCATTTTGCAACAAAGAAGATAAACTATCAGCAATAAAAAGAAAGAGATGCGAAAGGGAATCATTTTGCCGAAGCCCCCTATAGGAGAAATGTGACCTTAAGTTCTCCATTAATGATAACTAAAAATATAACAAGAGATACAATTATAATTCAAAGGCACCCAAGAAGGATCAAATTCTTAAGAAAATTTCATTTAACCCGGTCATAAACTTTGCTTCTATCTAATTTAATTGTAACTACTCCTTCCTTGTCCCTTTTCCTACCTTTAAGAACATGTAAACACTCATGACCAATTATAATATTATTATGAATAGATTAACCTGGAATAAACGCAACTTGAGACAATAAATAAATAAATGATTAAGAAGAGGTTTCAATCTATTTGCAGTAGCTTTAGTTATTATCTTATAAGAAACATTGCATAAGTTAATTGGCCTGTAATCACCAAAAGGAGATGGGTTAGAATTTTAGGAACAAGTACAATATCAGTAGAATGAATAGAATGAATACCTTTTTTTTGGTTATTCAAGATATCAAGACACATTTTAATTGTACTTTTACCTACAATACTCCAGTATTTTTCAAAGAGGATTGCAGGAAATGCCTTGGAGCTTTCATTGGGTACATTTGTTGTACAACATACTCTACTTCTTTTATAGAAAATGGCTTCAATAGAGGATCATTCATCTCCTTGGAAACATTGGAAGAAACAAAACATAGAACCTCTTATATGTTAGTTTTCTGAAGGATTAGTTGAAATGAAAATGTTCTCAAAGTATGATAGAAAAGTTTCTTCAATAACTTTAGGGTCTTCACTCTAAACTTTATTACCATCATTAATTCCAAAAAATTCATTTTTTCTTCCCCGTAAGGAAGCTTTTTTATGGAACCATTTGGAACTTTGATCTCCCTAGTAAAGCCAATCCTCCCTAGATCTTTGCTTCTCATATATTTCCTCTTTTTCAAGTAGAGGATCAAGTTCAAATTCTAAACAATGAACTTTATCAAAATTGATCATGAGACCCTTGTCATATTCTTCCTTCAACTATTTTTTACAAATTGAGATTCTGTTTCTTCTTTGGTGTAGCTTATTTCTTCCCAAAATGTATAATTTCTTTGAACACTTGGAAAGGTTATCTTCTAGTGTATTATGGGGACTCGAGGAAACCATTTACAAGAAGAAGTAATTATCTCATTGCATTTCCATGTGAGGTAAAAAATTCCTCAAACTTAAAAGACTTATTATAACCTTTGATTGTTTGATAATAAACACATAATCGGGCGATGGTCAGAACCAGTCCAATCTAGGTGATTTACTTGAAAGTTAGGAAAAATATCATTAAACACATTATTATAAAGATACCTATCAAGCCTTTCATATATTCTGTTTCCATGCCTTGTGCCAAACCATGAATATATCCCCATTAAAAGAAGTGTTCTTTAAGTTGTAGTCATCAATGACATTTCTAAATTTTTCCATGGAGGAATATGATCTATTAAGACCTTTTTTTTTTCTCTCTTTTTTCCCATAATTCCAAAGGATTTCATTTAAGTCACCTCTGACTAGCCAATGAGAGATTATGAAGCCTACTCAAAAGTTCCCAAGTAAGATTTTTCTTATTTGACTCTGAGAAGCCATAAAGACCATTCAACCTCCAGAGTTTCTTGTTCCAACAAATACTAGCATCTATATGATGTGAAGAATATGAGTAAATAGTGACCTTTATTTCCTTTTTCCATAATAGGCATAGGCCCCCTTTAGCATCATTGTTTACTGTTAAGCAACCATCGAATTCATTAACAATTATGATATAATTCGTAATATCATTATCTCTAGTTTCAGATAAAAAAAAAAGAAAGTATATGAGGTTTGTGAAAACGAGTGAGCTCTCTTAACCTTCGGAATGCTCTCAGGTTGTCCAACCCTTGAGCATTCCAACAACTGATTCTCATGGTTCTGGGTAGGGTTGTCCAACAGCATCTGCTGAAGAAATATAGACCACTTATGAATCCATGTTTCCATCCATTAACTTCATTTTTTCCCCGTCTCTGGTACCAATTTTGATTTCTTCCTTCCTTTTAGATATAGCACTTGGAGTTTTTAAACGAAGATTTAAAGAATCCATTTTTGTTATCATCTTTCAACTCTTTGACCATCTTGCTGAGAACTCCATATTTTCATTCTTACTTATGAAGAATTCAAAGAATTATCTTCATCAAGTGTCAGGAAAGAAGTATTTAAATCCAGGGGTGTTCAATAACTGTTTTAGATGTTGTTAGACCTGCCATATTCTTGAGAAGGTCGTCAGCTGGGGATAGTAAAATTTCCTTTCCATAGTTGGACTTCGAAGATTGAATAGATGAACTGGAGATATCATATGGAAATATTTTTTTCGAATTGATGAGTCAGTGGCATTATTTCCTTCGACTTCATGAGTTGAATTAAGTTTTTCTTCTTTCTCTTGATAATATTTTGAAATAGGTGTAGAAGTTGGAATGTCAAAATGAGTTCATGAGGCAGAAGAAGTCTTTCTCGAAACCCCGGTTACTGATTGAAACCTTAACTAGTGACCATACTGGAAAGTAGGTTCACCGACATGGCCTTTAGAACCTTTTGTAATCTGGCATTCGTTCAGTGTGTGCCCAATGCAATCACATTGAAAACAAAAATCAAGGAGTCGTTCATATCGGATATCAAACCATTACTTTCTGGATGACTCTCTATCTCTATTTTGATACCACGGCGAAGAGGCTTGAAGATATTGATTAAGACTCGAACT
Source organism: Benincasa hispida (assembly GCF_009727055.1). Lineage (NCBI taxonomy): Eukaryota > Viridiplantae > Streptophyta > Magnoliopsida > Cucurbitales > Cucurbitaceae > Benincasa > Benincasa hispida. Next base: position 279,558 of record NC_052359.1, on the reverse strand, counting down.
CTCATATTTTCTCCCTAGTAGAAATTTTCTTGAACAGATTCTACATCTATGAAATTTTGGATCTAATTGCCAAGTTTTCTACCATGTACACATTTTGAAAACCTAAAGGAATCTCCATAAATCGCACCCAAAAGGTCACAAATCGAAACTCATAATCAGTAATACTAAAATAAACTTTAGGTGATTCAAGGATTAGAAGATGCTCATCGAAAACCTATGGACCAGAGTTAAATTCCCAATCCCTATCTTTTGTAGAGTGAAATCAGAAAAGGAAGTGGTTCTTGCCTAGGGCTTCGACGGAGAAGCCTAATTTCACACACCAAGCGTTTTTCATTGTGTTCTTGATCATGTTCGCAATTATCATCCTTTCTACTAGAATCTTACCAATGAGACAAAAATCCAAGCGGCCACTAATCTTTTGATAGATTTTTTCGTTGTAGTTTTCCTTTAGGGCATTTTCCTCTTTTGTTAATCATAATTTCCTCCAATTGTTCAACAACGCTTCTGAATCCATAGTATTTCTAATTTGAAAAAAAAAACCCAAACTGGGACAGCCTTCGGCTCTTCGGTCTTGAAGGATCTCATATCTAAGAGTTCCATGAGCGTGTTCGGATCGCTCCAATCTCACCGTGACCGAAATACAACATTATACATTCAACACATACAGTTATGCAAACAAAAACTAATTAATGACATGCTAAGAACAAGATAAATAACAAGGGAGGGAGTTTCATAGCAGTTGAAGACAGTCTTCACACTTCGAAACTTCAACGCAGCGGAAAACCTCATCGCGATCTACCAACGACCAGCGGAAGCGTCGACTACAGTAGCACGAACAACCGCGAACACGAACACCGCGGGGACGACACCACCACTAAAGAGCCCTAGGTATTCTCGGAGTGAAAACCTGAAGGTTGGGTTTGGTGAATTTGGTAGAGGAAGGAGGAAACACGAATTGTATAGGCGATAAGCAAGTGGGAGGGAAAACGACGCTATCGCATAACAGAAGTGCCTATCGTTTAGGAGGAGTTACACAATCGTGTAGGATTTACTGAACAATCGTTTAGAAAAAGGTACACGATCGTTTAGTAAAATCGGCATACTATACGATCGTTTAGAGAAGCTTTCCGATCGTGTAGGCGACAGTGTGCGATCGTTTAGTGCGAGGAAGACGATCGTTTAGGCGGAAAAGAGCTATCGTATAGTCTCTCGAAATGCTTAAGCTATCGTTTTGATCAACACTAGCGCACTCTCACTTTTCTCTTCGAGCGATTGAACGACGGGCTTCAAAATGAAAACCATTTTCATTTTAACTCATCAGATACAATAACCTACGTTGCCTCACTAACCCACGTCCAGACGTGATTTTTGGCAGAATTATCTTATAATTAACCAATTAATTAATTAATTAGTTAATTAATAAATATAATCATATTATATTTTTATCCTATAGTTTGATATCACATATCTACTATAGTATTTTCTCCTCTACTTGATATAAATCATATTTATATCTAATTTCCTCCAAAATAATGTAACTCATACATTTGCCAATTATATCATATATAATTAACCAGTCTAATTATATCATATATAATCGAACTTCCTCTTATCAATTTGAACATTTCAAATTAACCTAAATACTAGTTCTCGACTTTATCCAAGCTACCCAGGGGACCTAATGGACCTATGGCTCGAAGCTCCAACGGTCTGTGATTAGCTGACTAAACTCTTTAGCCACGAGATCCACCTTCCGTTAACTATCAGGCATTCCACTAAAGATCAACAGCTGAACTCTTCTTACCATATATATATTTCTGTGTCCATCAGATATAACCAATTATGAGTACGATGACCCTTCACAGATGCTCGTAAGTATAGCTGGGCCAAATTACCGTTATGCCCATGTAGTTATATCTCACTCCTTAAGTACCACTGTTTCCTCTAATGAACAATACAACATAGTCCAACTATGTATGAACACCTCTCGGGCCAAGAGAAGGTGTGTGGTGCCACATCGTTCAAGCCCCAGAATCAGCACTTACGATAGCTATTTATCTACTTACTTTTGCCTTGAGGAAGAAGTGAATTCCATCTTGTGTAGCTGGGTTCCCAGCTCTCAAATCAGATGAATGCCCAAAATGGTAGGTTTGAATCGGCGACCTAGCCACTCGCACCCATACAAATCAAAGGACCGTCCTCAATGGCAGGAGTTCCCAACTCACTCAGGATTGAGGTCATGTTACCTATGGTTATCCTAGTGAAGTGAAGTCTCTGCCATGAACGATGTTATATAACGAGACATTAACACTTTGTGGTCAAGTCTTATACGAACTCTTTGTATAGGACGCCCCTGCTCGCATGTCCTCAACACGAATGATCAGAATCAAACCCTCTATGGCAAGTCATAACACTTGTGACCATTCCATAAACCGGGCTGTGTCCGTAGCATTACTAGGATAAGGTTTCCTTCTTATATCCATATACTACAGACCATTTTGGTTATCACTCAAGACATGATCCACTTGTATGTCACCACATACATGCTTGAGTCACATACAGATAACCAAGGATTTTATGTTTATTGGTTTGTGGTAAAGTAAATAAAACAAATAACCAAGCAAAACAACAAGATGTGAAGTAAATATCATATATTAACAATCACAGATGTTCGTATATACTGTTTTACAAACTACAAGACACGAGACTTTAGGGCATAAATCCTAACAAGAGGTAGACAGAAGTTGAGCCTAGACGGATTCTAGGATGTGACGATGTTTCTGTTAGGGTTGATGCCCTCAAGTCTCGTATCCTATAGTTTATAAATCAGTTTGTACGAACACTTGTGTTTGTTTAATATATGATATTTACTTCACATTTATATAAATGGCCTTGACCCATTCATCCTGGTCAACATCCCTCCATTGCCTTCTTATAAGACAACGGATCCTCAACGTCGCCAATTTCTAACAATAGCAAGGATTTCCGTGAAACCCAGATAGCGAATGGGTGGGTTCGCAACCCTCCCACTACGTCGAGGTTTCCCTCAACTCTTGAGGTGGAACCGACCTACTGGATGAACTCCCATCAAACAACTCTTGTTGATGTAGCAGGCTCTTCAACAACTCTTGTTGAAGTTTAGTAGTTTTCATTGGAAAGCTCACGCAACACAACTTTGCTTCGTGACATGCTCCCTTATATGATCCTCCTCCAGAAAAGTAGCGTTTGTTGAAACAAAACCCTATTTTCTGTTGGATCATAAACATAACCCCCTCGTATACCTTTGGGGTAGCCTACAGAGAGGCATAACCTCGATGCTGTGGTTCCAACTTCTTGGGATTAGCCTCAAGCACATGTGCAGGGCAACCCCAAATGCGGAAATGATATAAACTAGCTTTACGCCCATTCCATAACTCCATAGGTGTTCTTGCAACACTCTTGGAGGGAACACAGTTAAGTATGTACACCGTAGTCTGCACTGCGAAATCCCAAAACGAGTCCGGTAAGAAAGCGTAACTCATCATCGAACGAACCATGTCTAACAAGGTCCTATTTTTCCTCTATGCTACACCATTCTGCTGAGGTGTACCCGGCGCTGAGAGTTGGGAAACGATTCCACGTTCTATCAAATAGTCCTGGAATGCGGAGTCCAAAAACTCTCCACCTCGATCTGATCGAAGTGTTTTAATCCTTCTATCCAATGCGTTGTCAACTTCAGCCTTGAACTCTTTGAACTTTTCAAAGGATTCAGACTTCCGTTGCAAAAGATAAACATACCCGTACCTGGAGTAATCATCAGTAAAATTGATAAAATACTCATAACCACCTCGAGCTTGCATATTCATAGGACCACAAAGGTCAGAATGTACTAACTCGAGAGGCTTCTTAGCTCTAAAACCTTTTCCAGTAAAAGGTCGTTTAGTCATTTTACTTTTAAGGCAAGATTCGCAAACAGGTAAAGAATTTTCTTCTACCTCACTTAGAAGTCCATTCTTTACCAATCTCTCAATCCTATTTTCTTCTAACTCACTTGATGTGCCCTAAATGTAGATGCCAAAGTTAAGCATTGTCTTTTGGAGAAATTTGTTGACGTTTTGATTGAGTTACGACAGTTTTGAACATTTCAGTATTATGGAGGGAATGAATGGTTAACGGCCTTAGCACATATAAATTCGATTCTAGATTTGCTGTGCAAATAAAAACACCATCTTTGTGAATAAACACTTTACTCAAATTAAAAGAAACAGTGTATTTACATTGCAATAATCACTTTACAAAAATAAGGTTCCTTTTTAGTTCAGGAATAATATATACATAATTTAAAATTAGAAACCTATTCTGTAAAATTAACTGGAGTCCTTCCATTGCCACAACTGAGATGACGTGTCCGATGCCTACTCGCATCGTCATCTCACCAGCCTCCAGCTGTCACCAATATCTAATCCCCTAAATAGAAGAACAAACATGGTTAGTGGCACCTGAATCAAGTATTCAGGGTGAATCATCATTCTCCATTAAACAAGTTTCGAGCACAAGTAAATCACATTTACCTTTATCCGCCTTGGCTGCTTTCTCTTCCTTCAGATACCAAGGACAGTTCCTCTTCCAATGTCCATCTTGGTTGCAATGGAAACATTTTTCCTTACCAACTGGTGGACGCCTCCTCGGGGCATCAGACGGTGGGTTAGCAGGTGCCTTCCCTTTTCCCTTACCACCATTCTTCTTCTTTCCCTTTGCAGAGTTAGAAGTAGAAGGTGCAGATTTCGTTCCTGAGGTCGAACCTCTATGGAACGTCCTTGAGGATGAAGCAATATTTGTCTCACCCTTCTGCCTCTCCTTAATTTCGAGTAAAGATTGGTATGTCTGCAAATTGTTGAGGAGAGTTGTAAGGTTATATTTCACTTTGTTAAGAATCACATTGCTAACAAAGTGCAGGAAGCTCTCCGACAAAGAATGCAGGATTATGCTAACTTGGCTGCCCTCATTGATGGTAGACCCATTCAACTCCGCCACATTGAAGTGGACCATCATATTTAGCACATATTCACGAACAGAGGTGCCTTCTTGCATTTTGGAATTGAATATGTATTTAAGAGCCTTATGCATAAGCTGTTTAGACAGTTGTCCAAACATCCCCTGCAGGGACTCCATGATCTCATGGGTTGAGACCATAGGCTTTCTTGGCCAAGGAGTCAGAAATACTTGCCAAGATATAGGCTCGAGCCTTCTAATTGCCCTTGTCCATCACTCGTATGCCTCCCGAACATTTCGAGCGACATTTGAAGTTGGAATAGAAGGACAAGTCTCCGTGAGAGCGAACATGAGATCCTCGATGATTAGAATCGTCATGATCATATGTTTCCATGTTGAAAAATTGTCACTAATTAATTTTTCGGCGCTTAACAATGATAAGGTCGCTGTAGCCATTTGAAAAAGTTGTTGAAAATACGAACAAATCTTGATTAGATTTTGCTAAACCACTTTTAAACCAATTAGTTTTGCAAAACAGTTTCAAGTACCCTAAATTATAGACTTCTATTTTGCAATGATGCCTCAGTGGGTCAGGAGAAACGCCACCGGTGGGGTGATCAGTTACCCCTTCACTTGGGATGAGACAATTCTCAACTATTAGGCAGAACCAACTCTTGGAAACTAAACCTAACAGCCCACCATTTTTCGGTCCAGAATGTTAACCTTTAACTATTCTGTGTAAGTGTAACCCCATCGTTTTCGATTCCAGAAGTCCCACTCTAATGCGCTTACCCGTAGGAAAAGACATATTAGAACAGTTGACTAAGTTTACCTTATCTTCTTATAGAAGATCAATAAAGAAACGCGCAAAAACTGCCATCCTTTAGGGGGACAATTCCCAAGGTGCCTCGAGGCGAATAGTGCAAATAACTTTATCAACCTAACAAAGGGAAGACCGAAGGGAGTATGCTGTCGTACCCCGCTCCCACTTACTATGAAACATTCTTTCCATTCACCCTTGATATTTACCTAACCAACGACACCATACCGTTGAAGGGGGAACACGCCATAAAAAAAAAAGGTGGCCGCGAGGCCGAGGATAGATCTCACGGTGTTAGACCTTTAGGAGAAAGTGAAAGGTTTAAGTGGCAAGCATCTATGCTCAATGTACCCTCCACTGAATGTTCCTACCCTAGGGATTTCCATTAACCTAGACAATCTGGCTACGATTTTAGTCTAAGTGGTCTTTTTAAAAGCCTGCTCATAAACACGTTTGTTTAGTGAAATATAAACAAGTTAACATTTAAACACTTTAATTGACTGTCCTTAACTTGCATGCATGCATCAAATTAATCTAATTCACCTTTCTAATGGGTAAGTTCCTAGGTAGGGGTGTTACGTTTCTTCTGTCACTTTTAAATACCCCAGCCTAGACCAGAACCCGCCTTAGACAAAAGGTTCCTTTATAGATAGATTTGCTACACATTTAAACCTTTTATTAGCCAATTTAATCCTATTAAACTGATTAAAAGTTAAAGCGCTTTAGGGGTTGCTAATCATATTAGAACCGTGATCTTAGGTCTATGTGAACCATAGTTTTAAACATTTTAAAAACATGAATTAAATCTAAGTTAGCAAAATGCATGTCTTTTCTTTTATTTTCATTTAATTTTAAATTTCTCTTTAAACTCTTGAAAAGAAACAACTAAAAAATATTTGCACATAAACGAGGTGCTTATACATAATTATGAAAGTAACATATGGTCAAATGGCTTCAATGCAATGTCCAAATCATTACTATATATACTTTTATATAACGCATAATAACCAGCAAACATGCTATCATTCACCTTATACTATAAAAATTAATAAAATAATAAAGATGAATTGCATGTATGCTTTTTATTATGCATAAATATAACTCTTATATTATATGATGCACGAGCATGCTTCTTACAAATTAAAATCATGCTTTTTAAAATTTAACAATTACAATAAGAGAGTGAGCATGTCAATGCAAACTAAGGTGGATTTACTATATGTGATACCAAATATGAATATAAACAGTACATCCATGTATTAAACAAATAGATAATAGACCGGATGAGCTTTAAACCAAAAAAAAAGGAATGAAAAACCCTATCTATTACATTTTTCATAGAGCAACCGTTCTAGGCGAACTGATCTTGCCGCCATGAGGTCTTCATACGTGTAGTAAAATTCAGCAGGTAGACGATCGTTCAACGCGCACTAGACAATAGGAACTTTAGCAAACGATCGCGTAGATGATGACAGGGTTGCGAAGCCTGATCGTCCAAACGAACGTGTAGCGCGACGACAGGTAAGCGATTTACCTTTAGTTACTAAGCGATCGTTTAGTTAGTTATTAAACGATGAAGCTTGCTGACCTAAACGATCGTCTTGTGTACTTTAAACGATACGTGAGCGACTGATCGTCTAACCGATGCGTGCAACTTGGTAAATGATTTACCTTGTGATGCTAAGCGATCGTTTAGTCAGTTGCTAAGCGATTAAGCTTGCTGACCTAAACGATCGTCTAGCTCGCGCGCGCATTAAACGATACTCAGCGATCACGTGCTCGATCGTCAACTCGATACAACCAACTCTTGATCGCATACCCCATCGTTCAACCGATGCATTCAGACACGATCACATAGTCCTTCATCTTCACGATGCGATGGACAGTGATCACATAGAACGTCTTCTGCACGATGTGATCAACCCTAGATCATCTCTTTCCTAGAAGAGCCGCAACCTTTGTCTAGAACTTCGACGAACGACTCAATACTCCAAATACTTTGACTACAGACTCGATTACGATTATTTATGCCAAAAAACGAAGAGGCCTTTACAAACAACCTCAAATGTAAAAGGAATTAAACAAACCGAGGCATCTCATCCCGAAAACATCCATTAATCCAGCACATCCACAACTGTATTAACACTTAAAACAACGTAGAAATGCACCCACCATGAATGTATATGTTATTTCGTTGCAATAAATGAAATCGGAGTATAAGTTACCTGGCTCTGATACCAATTGAAGGATCTCATACCGAGAGTTCCATGAGTGGGTTTAGATCGCTCCGATTTGACAGTGACCGAAACACAAATGACCTACATTCTATACATACAATTATGCATATAAAACTCATTATCGGCATGCTTTGAATACAATAGAACACAGGGAAATGGTTCATACCAGATGAAAGACTGTCTTCATATGTCTGAACCCTCAGCAGCGAAAAACCTCCCACCGATCTACCAGCACCCGACGAGTTTGTCGACTGCAACAACACGATCCAAACGTACAAGAATAATGTCGCGGGGACGACACCACCACAAGAGAAATCTGGGTATCCTCGACGTAAAAAACTCAAAGAGTGGGCTCTGGTAAGTTTGGTAGATGACGGAGGAGAAGACGTCGTGTAAACGATAAGCAAGTGGGAGATGAACTCTGCTATAGCGGAAATGCTTATCGTATAGTAGAGCTACATGATCGTTTAGAAAAAAACTGAACGATCGTTTAGGAAAGATGTATACGATCGTTTAAAGAACGCGTGAACTAGACGATCGTTTAGACGAACGAGCTTCTATCGTATAGGCTCTCGCGATCGCTCTTTCACGAATTCTTTTGGGCGCAGGCGATACGAATGCTTTATTGAATAATAATATGAAAACGATTTTCATAACTTTAACCCGCCGGTTAGCATAACCTTCGTAGCCCCACTTCCCACATCCGAACGTGGATTAATCGGTTAATTATCAAATAATTAATCAATTAATTTAATTAATAAATATAATCATATTATATTTATATCCTATAGTTTGAAATCATATATCTATTATAGTATTTTCTCCTGTACTTGATATAAATCATATTTATATCTAATCTTCTTCAAAATAATGTATCTCATACATTTAGCCAATTATATCATATATAATTAACCAGTCCAATTATATCATATATAATTGAACTTCCTCTTGTCAATTTGAACATTTCAAATTAACACAAACATTGGTTATTGACTTTATCCAAGCTACCCATGTGACCTAATGGACTTGTGGCTCGAAGCTCCAACGGTACGTGAATGGCTGACTAAACTCTTTAGCCACGAGATTCACCATCCGTTAACTGTCAGTGATTCCACTAAAGACCAACAGCTAAACTCTTCTTACCACAGATATATTTCTGTGTCCATTGGATATAACGAATCATGAGTACGATGACCCTTCACAGATGCTTGTAAGTACAACTGGGCCAATTTACCGTTTTGCTCGTGTAGTTACATCTCACTCCTTAAGTACCACTGATTCCTCTAATGAACAATACAACATAGTCCAACTATTCTGCCTCGGGAAAGAAGTGAATTCCATCTTGTGTAGCTGAGTTTTCAGCTCCCAATCAGACGAATCCCCAAAATGGTAGGTTTGAATCGGCGATCTGGCCACTCGCACCTATACAAATCAAAAGACCGCCCTCAATGGTAGGAGTTCTCAACTCACTCAGGATTGAATCATGTTACCTATGGTCATTCTAATGAAGTGAAATCTCTGTCATGAATGGTGTTTATAATGAGACGTTAACACTTCGTGGTCAGGTCTTATACAAACTCTTTGTGTACGAAGCCGCTCACATGTCCCCAATACGAATGATCAGGATCAGACCATCTGTGACAAGTCACAACACTTGTGACCATTCCATAAAGAGGGCCGCATCCGTAGCGTTACCAGGATAAGGTTTCCCTCCTATATCCATATACTATAGACCATTTTGGTTATCACTCGAGACATGATCCACTTGTATGTCACCACATGCATGCTTGAGTCACATACAGATAACAAGAGATTTTATATTTATTGGTTAATGGTAAAGTAAATAAAACAAGCAACTGAACGAAATACAAGATGTGAAGTAAATATCATATATTATACAACACAACATTCGTACAAACTGTTTATAAACTAAAGGACACGATACTTGAGGGCATCAACCGTAAAAGAAACATCGTCACATCCTAGACTCCGTCTGGGCTCAACTTCTATCTGCCTCTTGTTGGGGTTGATGCCCTAAAGTCTCGTGTCCTGTAGTTTGTAAACAGTATATACGAACACCTGTGATTGTTAATATATGATATTTACTTCACATCTTGTTATTTTGCTCGGTTATTTGTTTTATTTGCTTACCACAACAATAAACATAAAATCCCTGGTTATCTGTATGTGATCAAGCATGTATGTGGTGACATACAAGTGGATTATGTCTCGAGTGATAACTAAAATGGTCTGTAGTATATGGATATAAGAAGGAAACCTAAACCTGGTAAAGCCTACAGATGCAGCTGCTTTGTGGAATGTACACAAGTGTTGTGATTTACACAAGATGGTCTAATCCTGATCATTCGTGTTGAGGACATGTGAGCGGGGGCGTCCCT
>NC_052359.1:152698-266684 GCF_009727055.1 Benincasa hispida | reverse complement strand
TATTTGTTTTATTGCTTTACCACAAACCAATAAACATAAAATCCCTGGTTATCTGTATGTGACTCAAGCATGTATGTGGTGACATACAAGTGGATTATGTCTCGAGTGATAACTAAATGGTCTGTAGTATATGGATATAAGAAGGAAACCTTAACCTGGTAAAGCTACAGATGCAGCCTGCTTTGTGGAATGTACACAAGTGTTGTGACTTTACCACAGATGGTCTAATCCTGATCATTCGTGTTGAGGACATGTGGACGGGGCGTCTATACAAAGAGTTTGTATAAGACCTGACCACGAAGTGTTAATGTCTCATTATATAACACCGTCCATGACAGAGACTTCACTTCACTAGAATGGCCATAGATAACATGACTCAATCCTGAGTGAGTTGGGAACTCTTGCCATTGAGTGCGGTCCTTGATTTGTATGTGCGAATGGCCAAGTCGCCGATTCAAACCTACCATTTTGAGGATTCATCTGATTTATGAGCTGGGAACTCAGCTATACAAGATGGAATTCACTCCTTCCCGAGGCAGGGGTAAATAGATAGATGGCTCCTTAAGGCTGATTTCGAGGCTTGAACGATGTGGCACACACACCTTCTCTTGGCCCGAGAGGTGTTCACATGGTAAGTAGATAGATAGCTCCCTTAAGGGCTGATTCCAGGGCTTGAACAATGTGACACCACACATCTTCTCTTGGTCTGAGAGGTGTTCACACATAGTTGGACTATGTTGTATTGTTCATTAGAGGAATTAGTGGTACTTAAGGAGTGAGATGTAACTACAAGGCAAAACGATAATTTGGCCCAGCTGTACTTACGAGCATCTGTGAAGGATAATCGTACTCATGATTGGTTATATCCGATGGACACAGAAATAGATCTTTGGTAAGAAGCATTCAACTGTTGCTCTTTAGTGGAATGCCTGACAGTTAACGGATGGTGGATCTCATGGCTAAAGAGTTTAGTCAGCTATTCACGAATTGTTGGAGCTTCGAGCCACAGGTCCACTAGGTCCCCTGGGTAGCTTGGATAAAGTCAAGAACCAATGTTTGGGTTAATTTGAAATATTCAAATTGACAAGAGGAAGTTCAATTACATATGATATAATTGGACTGGTTAATTATATATGATATAATTGGCTAAATGCATGAGATATATTATTTTGGAGGAAATAAGATATAAATATAATTTATATTAAGTAGAGGAGAAAATATTATAGTAGATATGTGATATCAAACTATAGGTTAAAAATATAATATGATTATTTTATTAATATTTTAGTTGGTTAATTATATGATAATTAACCCAAAAATAACGTTTGGACGTGGGTTAGTGGGGCAACATCGATTATTGTAACCGATGAATTAAAATGAAAATGGTTTTCATTTTGAATCGTAGTCCAAAAAGAAAGAGTGAGTGCGTGTTGGTAGAATCCTAAGAGATCGCTTAAGCATTTCGAGAGCCTATACGATAGCTCATTTCCACCTAAACAATCGTCCACCTCGCACCTAAACGATCGCACACTATTTCCTACACGTTCGCATAGCTTCTCTAAACGACCATATAATGTTCCTATTTTGTTAAACCATCGTATACCATTTCCTAAATGATCGTTCAGTAAAACCTACACGATTGTGTAGCTTCTCTTAAACGATAAGCATTTTGCTATGCGATAGCATCTTTTTCCCTCCCACTTGCTTATCGCCTACATGATTCGTGTTTCCTCCTTCCTCTACCAAATTCACCAAAGACCACGCTTTGGGTTCTCACTCCGAGAATACCTGGGGCTCTTTTCTGGTGGTGTCATCCCTGCGACGTTCGTGTTCGTGCGGTTGTTCGTGCTTCTATAGTCAACGCTATTGTTGGGTGTTGGTTGATCGCGTGGAGGGTTCTGCTGCGTTGAGTTCCGAAGTTTGAAGATTGTTTTCAACTGGTATGACACTCTCTTCTTTGGTATATCTTGTTTATAGCATGCCGTTAATTAAGATTTGTTTGCATAACTGTGCGTTGAATGTATATTGTTGTTTTTCGGTCACTGTGAGATCGAAGCGATCCGAACGTGCTCATGGAACTCTTCGGTAAGAGATCCTTCAGTTTCCGCTCCGTTCGCCCATTCTGTTGAGAGGTATGAGGACAAGAGCGCTAAACAAGAGTGCTTTGCTGGGTAAGAAAGGAAATGAGCCTGGAGTCCTTATGTTCCAAGGAATTATTTGTATGCAGAACCTTAATTGGGCGAGAAAACTTAAAATCAATATATATTTGAGACGAGGAAGAACGGTCTTTAAAGAAATATATCCAGGTACACCAAGAGTAATCATCAATGAATAAAATAAAGTAGCGATAATCATTAACAGTGGAAATAGGAGCGAGTCCCGAAATATTAGAGTGAATTAAGTCAAAAGGACTATCGCTTATAGAACTAGACTGAGAAAAAGACAATGCGGGTTGTTTTGCAAGTTTGTAATTCAAACAGTCAAAAGATACAAATTTGGAGACATTATTCAAATTATGACTAGATATTAAATGACAGAGTTTTTCTGAAGAAGCATGACCAAGATGAAGGTTCCACTAATAGATAGTAGAGTCAGTGACAGGGGCAAAAGGAGAACAAACAGAAAGTCAAAGAGATTTGAGCTCGAACAATCTTACCACTTTGTGGCCCGAACCAATCGTCTGTCCCGACCGCGGATCTTGAACCAGACACCCAGTAGAAGAAAAGGACACAGTTAAACCAAGGTCACACAACTTTCCGACGGAGACAAGATTAAAGAACAGATTTGGAACACAATAAGTATTGAAAAGTTGTAACAGGGAAGTGTTAACAGAGCCAACATGGGATATGGTCATGCAATTACCATCAGCAACATAAATGGGAGGAAGAGAGATTTGGTAGGGTAGGTGCAGACAAGAGAAAAATCAGACGCCATATGGTTGCAACCAGTGGAATCAAGAAGTCATCTATTACCTAGGGAGACCGCAAGCGCGGAAGAATTAGATGAATTCACCTATTTAAGCAAGTCTTGCAAGTCACTCATTTGAAAAGTAGACGGGGAGGGTTCAGAGGCAGCAACAACAACAGAGGCAGAGTCAGGATTAGGTGTAAAAGATCGAGACTTGGAGGTATGCCCTGGTGGTCACAGTGGTCTTGTAGGATATTTGTCCAAAATATGACCTCTTTTGTGACAATTCTGCACTCGACTTTTAGACAGTCAGCAAATTTATGCCCAGTGAGCTTACAATTTTTACAAAAGGAAGCTCCAGAAGTACCAGGCATATGAATGCTGGTGAGTACAACCTCCGATTGCCGTGAAGAAATGATGAGACGTTTTTCTTCAAACAGAATTTCTTGAATTTTTGCATCTAGAGACGGAAGCGGACTACGGTGGAGTAAAGCAACATGGATGGACTCATATTTTGGATGAATTTCCATAAGAACCTTAATAAAGCGAAGGTGATCGGTTCTAATTTTTGCTTGATCCAATTGTGTCTAGATTGGCTGAAGTGTAGCCAAGTAATCATTAATAGATTGCCTAATTTCCTGAGTAAGATTAATCAAAGTGTTGTACAGTTGATAGTAGTGAGCTAAGCCAACAGACTGAAACCGGATAGACAGGAAACCACAAACTCTCGGCATCATCAAACACATCAAACTGAACGTGAATGGCCGGTATAGATGTATTTTCGATCCAAGTGATGATTTGATGGTTTTTGTTGTCCAAAGCCTCTAACCGTTCAACAAATTTAGTATCGTCCTCAGTGGATATCCTGCCTGCCTGGGGAATATCACCAGTGAAAATTTGCCATAATTTACATCCAATTAGGAAACTTTTCATTTGATAGGCCCAAGTAATGTAATTTGTCCCATCAAGAATAGTACTAATGGGACGAAATACATGATCTTTTTCCTTGTGGCTTAGTGGCTTAGAAGGAGAAGAAAACCAGGGACAATGAGGGAGGCTTGGCGGTTTGGCTGAAGGGATCAAGGGTTGAATTCTTGATTGGGAATTAGGGATCGAGTTCTAGACTGGGGATTAGGGGTCGAGTTCTGGATCAGGGATTAGGGATCGAGTTTGATCGAGTTTGGACCGCGGATCAGGGGGTCGAGTTCTGCACAGTGAGGATCGAGGATCGAATTTTTCACAGTGGCTTCGAACAGGGGATCTGGGTGGTTATTCTTCACGCCGGACAAGGGTTCTGGGTAGTCGGCCGATGACCGGACGACAGCGATAACAAAGAACAAGAGGAAGAAGAAACCAGCTAGTAAGACTCTGATACCATGTGGAAGATGTATTTATCAAGTATATCTTTACAAGGAACTGTGCAGGGGTATAGATACTGTATTAACACCCTAAGAATAGAGTCTAACCAAATTCACCAAATCCTAAAGACTCTCCAAAGAGACCTAGTATACATTCACATTAAGATCATGATATTTTTTGTTATCGTATTTGAACTTTAATTGTTTTTTTTTTCTTTTATCGTGATAATTGTATTTTTTTTTTAAAGAGGATAAAATTTTTCATTTTTTCCAAAAATGTCAAACCAACATTTTAACTCCCTGAATATGATTTGAATAATAAAAAAAAAATAGTATAATAGAAGTTGGGTTTATGGTGTTCGACCAAATATTTCACATCATTTTGTTTTAGGTTTAAATGGTATGTTGATAACTTTGATTATTTTTTTTTAATAACGACATGTGAGGTAGGAAAATTCAAACTTATGAATTTAGTCAAAGTTGGTTCTTGAGATGATTCGCACTCTTTTTTTATATATAAATATAAACGAATTGTTGTATTCTTTTTTCTAATTAATACAAAAAATTAATTATTTGAGTTGTTATTTAAATTAAAAAAAAAGTTATCAAATTATTTTATTAATTTTATTTTGTATACATTGAATTTGATTATCTATGGTCAAATGCCAAAACTTCTTTTGATTTCTAGTTAATAACATTAAGAATAAAGCCCATAGCTTATTGGAGAAAGTATAAGGTTGAAAAATGAAGATTCATGAAACCATAAACCTACCATACCCACAAATTTTGTGACATTAGGTCAATCAATTTTATCAAGCATATGCTTGATTGAGTGACATCAAAATGAGAATCTCTTTTTACACAATTTTCATATATATAATCACAAATTTATTTTATGTTTACCTCGATCAATTTTATGGAAACACAATTTGATAATACAACATTTATTATCATCACGAGTACACACATTTTTCTAATAGGCTATAAGAGATCAAAATAAAAAATTAAAATTAAAAAAAACCAAGACCCAAGGTGAGTTTGGCTTAATAGTATTTGTATGTATTCCGTCCTTAGAGATCAGAGGTTCAATCTCACAACCTGAAATTATTAAACGAAAAAAAAGGCTACGCTTTTATATTCGTGTAAATGAACTACACAAAAACTCATTAGATTGTCCTAAACAAGTACGGTAACGTAAGTGGAAAATAACTATTGCGAGAAAAACTATGGGGATGTTTTGCTCACCAATATGAGTTGAGTTGAGTTGGTATAATGTACCAACTCAATGTTTGGCCCATTAACTTAAAATGTTGGTAGAGTTGAGTTGGTATATTTTACAACTCACCTCAACTCACCCCAACTCTCCCTTCTTCCAATGTTTTCAATGGCTTCACCCATCTATCACTGTCGACGACTATCGCTATCACGCTCCGAGCTCCAACAACCACCTCTGATGATAATTCTAATGACCAAGTCCGGGTTCCGATAACCACCTTTGAAAACAACTCTGGCGACCAATCTTAGGCTTCGATAACCACCTTCAATGACAATTCCGGTGACCTAACTCCAACGACCACCTTCACGCGACCAACACGATGACCAATTTTAGGCTTCATCAATCACCTCCAACAACAAACTCCGTCAACCACCTTCGTAGGCTCCAAAAACCACATCCGACTACAAACTTCGACAAAAATCACCTTCGATGATCAACTTCAATGACCACCTTAGAGCGAGCAACCCCGACGACCAACTCCGGGCTTTGACAACCACCAACTCCAATAACCAACACTAATACCTCCTTCAAGCGACCAACTTCAAGCTTTGACTACAAATTCTAACTAAAATTATCTTCGATAATTAACTTCGACAACTACTTCCGACTATTAGAAGAATGATGATTATTAAAGTATGTTGTGGGGTCGTTGATTATATAAATAATAGTATTCGCTCTACAATAAGTGTAATATTTATACGTAGAAATTTATAAAATATATTCTTATTTAATTGAATTCACATATCAAATGAGTGTTAAGAATATTTGGAAAAGTATGTATGTAGTTGAAAAATGTGTAACATAAAACAAAAAAGAAAACCCCTATAAAATGGAGATTTTTTCCTATAACATTTTCTAACGAGAATTAGTGAAAAATGAAGATTTTGTTCTCTAATGATCCTCTCAATTGGAGGAATTGAAAGTAAAATTGTTAAAAAAAAATGTGATGATATTCCATTGGATGCTAAAATGATGGGAGAGATTCAATTAAAAATTTCAAGACAGAGTAAAAATACACATCAACAACAGAAAGAAAAAGAAAAAGAAGATGATGATGATGAAATTCATAGAAAAAAATAACAACGAAAGGTTTTGTTTTCTCTTTGGTTTCTCATTTTATATAATCATATTTCTGCAAGAAATATAGTGGGTTAATTGTTGTTCATTACCAAAAAAAGAAAGAAAGAAAGACAAGTTTTAAAAATTAAAAGAAGAAAATTGCAATCCATATTTTATTAAAACAGAGATTGATAGAATTATTGAATAAAAAAAAATTGAAAACAAAAATGGTAACCATAAAAACAGATTATTTAGAGTTCACAAAACTACGGCAGATATCCCAAACACTCAGACATATGAACTCAACTCTGCACCCCAAACACAGACTATGAATTCAGACCAAATAACTTTGCATTCCACAAACATATGAACTCCATACATCTTATTTCAACTCAAACCCTACATAATTTTACACAGTATTAACATAACACAATTGATTAGGATAATATATCATCAACTAAGATTGAGAGATTAGGATAATATATCATCAACTAAGATTGAGAGATTAGGATAATATATCATCAACTAAGATTGAGAGATTAGAAATGTGAATATCCTCATTCTACGTGTTGTTGAATGACTCAAAGAGAAGAATACCTAATTTTTAAAAAAATAAAAAAATAAAAATTCACCTACTATATGTTCACATAATTAAAAAGCCCTTTTTTGAGGTGACATTGTTTCTTTTTGCCACTTCACTTTGTGCTAAGCGTGTGATTTATTAATTGTGGTGTTCCCACTAAATTATTGAAGTGAAAAACCATAATACAAGTGATGGAAACATCATATCAACATTCAAATTAGAGAAAATAAAAACTTTATATGGCGTGCTTTATGATATCCCAGTCACAAGTATTTATGTGTTTCTTTTTTTTTTTAGTAGGGTCTATAGTTTAACATAATTTGAATTTAGTTATATATATATATATATTCCTAAATTCAATACGTAGCAAATTCAAACTTCAAACTTTTTCAATATATTTTATGCATGTTGAGTTTTTTTTTTTTTTTCCCTTTAAATAATATATAGATTGGAGGATCAAATTTCTGACCTCGAAGTTGATATTATAAATTAAACCAATTCAAATTTGCTCATTTTGGTAGTTATGCGCATCTTTTAGTTCCAATTATAGGTTTCGTATTTTTACCATTGTAAATTAAATTTAGGTGTTATTATCATCATTAAAAAGTATAAGAAATCTAATGTTACAAGTTATACGTGGATAGTCAAAATGAGAGTAAAGAGCTTAACTATCATAAAATATATATCTGCGACCAATAAATCATAGATTTGAGCTTAAATATTGTTAAGCAAAAATAAAAAATAAAAAATTGTCTGGATATAACTAATAAACTTCTTATTTTTGTTTGAACTTCAAACCTTCCCCTGCTTGCATCTCCAAATTTGAAAAATGTCTCAATTTCAGGCAGAGGAAACTAAGAAAGATGTAATCGTGTCTTAAGACAACTACTGAATTTTAAGTTGAATCATAGTCAAGTGTCTCAATTTCGAATCTGATCGAGCTTGGTTACACGATGTGGATTTAGAGTATACAGTTTAAAGATGAGAACTTTTTGCAGAGAAGCCATGAAAGATAAAGAATAAGATGAGGAATGGATACGTCACTTTTCCGCTAGTCAACTAACGGTCAAATTAACTTAAAGATCATTTAGAAGTATTTTTTAAACATTGGGGACCAAATAGACATCAATCTCAAATCTCATGACCAAAGATGTATTTTGTCTTTATATAAATTATCAATTTCTTCATATCCAAAAGTTCACAAATCCTTAGATTTCATAATTCTTTACTCTCATTATTTCATTTGGGCATTTTTAAATATAAAAAATATTTAAAAATATTTACACTTTATAACAGAAGTATAAATTTTGAAACTTTATAAATATTTTTTAGATTTTTCTATTTATAAGATTTTTTTTAATTTTTTTTACTTTCCACCTCAAATACCATCTGAAACATTATTATTAATGAAAATATCGTATGAGAATTACTCATATTATGGAATACAACGAACAATAATGCTCACGAGAATTTCATAACTCGATTAATAATTCAATCAATAGATAGTTTGTTTGGTTTGATTTAATTTTGCTTTTCAATTCTCACTAATCAAAGAAAAACACTCAATAATAATTGTCTAGTAAAATTGATGTAATCAAAGTTTGAAATCTTCAAGGGCAAGTAAAAAATTAAGAAAAATTGGTGGACCCATGAATAATGAGGGATTTAAATTGACACCACATTAAAATTACAACCTAAACCCTAATAAAGACAAAAGTGGTAACATCTTAAGCTCTAGTATCAAATTGCAAGTTTCTATTAATGATGTAGGAATCTTGCTCCAACTTATCTATCAAATAAAAAATACCCAACTACCAAAGCATTTGAATAATAAGAGTATGTTACAATTTTAATTTTTCTAAATCATTATTTATGTAATTTATTCTCCTCGTTTATATATTTTTTTTTTAAAAGCACATTTTAGGATTATAATTTTAAAAAAAAAATCAATAATATGTAGAAAGAGATGATTCGAACCTCCAACTTTTTAGTCTAAAATACATATTTTATATTAACTGAATCATATTTGATTCGATAATTTATAACGAAACTTTAAAATCTAAACAACAAAATAACTTTTGGAAAAGTTAGACTATAAAATTAAAAGTGTTTTTTTTTTTTTTTAATTTGGGATAGCGAAGCAACAAAATTTGTTTAATCATAAAGTAACTCAATTGAAGACAAATATAGTTTTTTTTAATATGGTGTTAAAAATGTGAAATTTCAACCTGACTATTAAAAAGGTTACTAATGTAAATAGCTTATACATGTTGTCAAATTAGAAATAAAAATTGATTATTTGGAGAGAAAAAAAAAATTGAAGTTGGTCATTCGCGATGGATATATTTATGTAAATATTTTAGTCTGGCCGTTGTTTAGGGAAAAAAATATATTTATATATACATTAAAGCAATTATGAATATTTGTCATATTCAAATATATATGAATATTTGTCAAAAGTCCAAAATAAGTACCCAATCACGAATGGGCCCAGATTAACAACAATTGATTCGTGGTCGGCCCAATTTTTAGTGACGTCATTCGGTCTTAACCTCAAAATTTAGGCTCATACCGAACGTGGGTCGCAGGCCCAATACTGGGGTTGTGGGCTTTAGGCACACCGCATACCCCTTCCAAATAACACTCTCAAATACTCAATTATTTTGGTATTACGTAATATATATAATTACATAAAAGGATGATAATGATACAAACCAATTCAGATAATGAGAACGAAGAAAAGAGGAAGTGTGCTGATCCGGTGTCCTTCACATAAGAGAATGTGCCATGAAGTTGTGCTCGCACTTCACATGGGACTAGGAAATCGTCCCAAATCAAGCACTAGGAATTTAATCTCCTCAATGAAAACTTCAAATATGTCCCTAGACTCGTAATTGAAGAGGAGACAATCCATCTCGATCGTTATATTTATAGTATTAGTTTAAAGAATGCTATCCGCGGCGTCACGGATGATCGTCACTTCAAGAACCTTGATCTTGTAACATTTATGAATAAATTTTGAAGCCAGTTAGTCAAATACAACCCATATAATCTCAAAACTATTGGGGTCGATGTCCGAAATCTCATGAGTTTCGTACTTTGTAAATGATTTATTGAATAAAATAAAGTGCTATTTTGTTTGGCATTTAGTTTGCAGTAACCCGGATCCAATAAACTAAAATCCTAGGTTATTTAGCTTAAACATGTATGTGGTGACAACGAGTTGATCGTATTTAATAACGAGTTAATCGTATTTAATAATAACATGAATGGTCAGTAGTATATGGATAAGGTTGGGTACTTTGTCCTAGAGATACTATGGATACGACCCACTTTGTAATTGTTACAATCGTTGTAAAGTACTATAAATGATCTTATCCTAATCATTCATGTGGAGACATGTGAGTGGAGGTATCATATACAAAGAGTTTGTATAACACCGTTACTTAAAGATCGGATCACGAAATGATTAGTTTCTCTTTATAACATCGTTACTTGAAGAGATTTACATTTCACTAAGATGATCATAGGTAACTTGACCTCAATCCTTAGTGAGTTGTGGACTCCTACCTATAAAAGCAGCTCTTTGATTTGTATGGGTGAGAGTGGTCAAATTCGTCGGTTCAATATGCCTACCATTTTGAGGATTCGTCCGAGTAAGTAATTGGGAATGCAGCTACACAAGATGGAATTAACTCTTTTCCGGTCATAGGATAAGTAGGTGAATTGTTCCTTTAAGGGCTGATTTCGGTTCTTGAACAATGAAGCGTATCACCCTCTCACTGGCCATAGAAGCGTCTAGTTTATAGTCGGACTATAACTAATTGCTCATTGGAGAGATCAGTGGTACTTAAGAAGTTAGATGTAACTACATGGGTAAAACGATAATTTTGACCTAGTTATAGTTATGATCAATTTGTAAATGGTCAACTTGCTGTTGATTGGTTATATCCATGGATACAAAAATATATCTATGGCGCGAATAGCGCAACTGTCGGTCTTAATGGAGTGACTGACAGTTAATTAATGTTGATTAATTTAATTAAATAGTTTAATTAATTAATATCGTATCATTAGAGTTTCTAATCTGTAGGCCCGTAAAGTCTCCTTGTTAGTTCAATAAGGGTTAAACGAGAATTGATTAGTTTTGGGTTAAATTTGAATTTTCTTAAAGGAAATTAATTGTATGAAATGCAATTAATATAATGTTATGGATACATTATCATATAAAGTGTGATGAGAGAGGTAAATATATGAATATGATTCAAATATTAACTATATGAATGAGATGTATATAAAACTTTAAGATAAAGTTTAATATGAATATAATTCATATTAAAACTTTAGGTTATGTGAGAGATTATTATTTGAATATAATTCAAATATATGACATTTATATTAAATATGATTAAATATAAAGTCTTTAATTTAGTTATATTAAAATCTATTTTAATTTACTTAAATTAAGAAATAACTCCCTATTTCATCGTGCAAATGGAGGAGTTGTTTTGATAACTCCTCCCTTCTCTCTATAACATAACTTGATAGATGCATTTTTTTACAGAAGAGAAGTACATTATTTTTGCTCTTGCCTTTTGATACTTTCCTTGTAACTCTCTCAAGAAAACATCCTTCTCCCTCACAAAAATTAACAAAAAAAGCCAACAACTCATTGATTTCTATTATTGAGAATAGTCGAGGAAGGCTTTGGTGGTGGTGTTTAAGAGAAATTTTGTACGTTGCTGTGTTCGTGAGGAGGAGAAGAGTTCGTGATCTTCGGGAGAAGAAAACGTGAAGAAGTGTTTTTCATGAAGGGTAAGTTTCTCATATTCCCTTTCCTCTCTGTACATTTTAGACGGCACACTTAGAATTATGTTTATGCATGTTTTGTATTAATTTCTCTGTTTTAAGTTGTTTTGGAAAAAGAATTCACTGACACAAAAGCGATCATTCACTTCAGCACTGGGATTTCATCCCTACAAAAGCACCCAACCCAATCCTCAAACTTTACTTGAAGGGATCCATATAGTATCAATGTTAAGTTTCCATTGGTTGCTCGGAGAAGGGAACCAACCAATAATGTCCTACCTCTAAGTGTCATAATGCTTCGTCAAAACCACTTTCCCACCAGTCTTCATGCTAGCAAACATCTCCTTAAAAAGTTACTTTTTCAATTGACACACATATGGTGTTCACGTTAGTCAGAATTCATTTACACTATCTTATTTCTTGCCTCCCAAATCTGCCACACAATAATCATGGTCTTAGCCGACTCCTAAAAAGAACCCTAATCATTGATACAAAATCATTGATCCATATTGCTCCATTGAGTCCTATCATCATAAAGAATATGCACATTAGTAATGTATTATTGAGGAACTGAGGATAGATGCCTTTCGTGACATGACATTTCCATAAGATGAGATGATGTTTCAAAATTCGACATGCACAAACCATGCAAGAGATGGTAATAGACACCTTTCTTAGACAAATTACACATAGAAGGGATAAGGTCGTGGATAATCTTCCAACAACAAAGTTTAGTGTTATGAGGGGCCTTAGTCTTTCAAAAGGCATTCCAAAGCTGTTTAAAATAACTTCCATTAGAAGATCTAGCATCAAGTAAACTAACCTTTTCAATACCAAAATTAGGGATGTTCAAATAATCCGACAACCCGAACAACCCGGACTATCCAATCCAAAATGTAAGGGTTGGGTTGGGTTGAATTTTTCTATTTTTATTGGGTTGGGTTGGGTTGTGGGTTGGCTAAAAAATATGGGTTGACCCAATCCAACCTGAATTATATATATATATATATATATATATATATATATATATATATATATATTTCTATTTGTTTAAAGTTTGATTTCTCTGTATTGATTAATTTTTGAATTTTTAATATTTTTCTTTAAAATGGTTATGATATTTGTCTTTGTTTAAAGTTTATAATAAATATATTTGATATTTAACACCTTAATTTTATGAGATTTTAGTTATTAGTCATGTGTTGTATATAAATTTACATATTTTTCATTAAAAATAAAAATAATAAGTTATAACCTGACAACTCAACCCAACCCAACCCGAATTTTAAGGGTTGGGTTGGGTTAGGTTGGAAACTTTATTTGGATCATTTGGGTTGCCAATAAAACCAACTCGAATTTTCGGGTTGGTCCAAAAAATACCCTCAACCCAACCCAACCTATGTACACCCCTAACCAAAATAATAAATAGATTTAATAAAAAAGGAAGTCTAAGTCTAACTTATATTAGGGATAATTTACAAATTAGATATACATATATGGTACCCTCCCTCAAATTCAAGGTGGTAGAGTAGAGACCAACTTGAGTTTGTGAAGCAATTGAGTAAAACGACTAGGTGACAATGCCTTTGTGAAGATATCAACAGGTTGTTCAGTAGTAGTGATGGATCGTGATATGAGAGTGTTGCTCTGGAGATGATGATGAACGAAGTGTCAATCATTTTCAATATGTTTCGTATGTCCATGATGTAGGTGTTAACATTTGACATGTAGAAACAATTTGGATCTTAAGCACTCTAATTTCATTAATTTTAGAATTCAAGCATACATGTTCAAAACAATAGAATTAGGGTTTAGAGCACAACCTTTGTAGAACTCTAAAAAACTTCAATTCCTTGACGATTTTTTATCACGAACTATTCGTGGACCACCGCTAGAGCTTTCCCTACTATTCTCCAACCTTAGAACGGTTTATGGGATTCCAATTGAGATGACATTTGAGGGAAATTTGAGGATTGGATAGTTTTTGAATGAAAAACGAAAGAACAATTTTTTCTCAAAAAATCAATTTTGCATGAAGTTTTAATCAAATTAAAAACATATATTTATAAATGAATTACATGCAAATGAATTTAATCACAAAATGACATAAACTACATTTGGTTAATTGGGGATTGAAGTGTGCAAATTTGTGGAAAAATCCAATTTTTCCTTCTAATCCAATTTATTCCATTTAAATTTTGAAATTTCTCAAATTTCAAAATCAAAATGAAAATGTAATTTTAATTTTGAATTTCATAAGTTGAAATTTGGATTTTTAAAAAAGATTAATTCAAATAATCATTTCTAAACCATTAATTAAGCAATTTAATTAATTTAAATTAATTTAATTTCAAATATTAAATTAATAAAAGTCTTATCCCGAACATAAATCCCTATTCATGTATGTAATATTTAAATCATATTTAAATATCTTCCAACTGTCCAATTTGTTTAATTCATAATTAGACGTTAATTATATTAATCATAATTAATGAAAATTTCCTAAATGGAATTTGAACATTTCAAATTGTCTCATCACACTATCCTAAGATTTTAGTCTGAATGAGCTAGTAGGGGGATCTAATGGACCTATAGATCTCTAACGATCCGAGATTAACCGGCTAATATCGTTAACCCAATTAACCAATATTCGTTAACTACCGAAACACTTCACTGAAGCTCGATAACTACACTATCTTCACTGTAGATATATTTCTGTCCACTTGATTTAACCATGATTAGTAAATCAATCCTTCACAGATTGTTCGTAATTACAGTTTGATCAAAATTACTATTTTACCCTTGTAACTATGTCTTGCTCCTTAAATCCTATTGGTTCTCTAATGAACAATTGGTTTGTGGTTCAACCAATGAATCGAGTCCTTCTCCAGTCACTGAGAGAGTGGGTCCCCTTCTTCAAGATCCAGAGTCAGCATTTAAGAGAACAACCTATCTACTATCTTTAGAATCGGGTAGGAGCAAATTACATCTTGCAAGACTATGTCCCCAACTATCTATCTGATCTTTCCCCTAAAATGGAAGGCTTATTGAGTCAGCAATGTTAAACCACTCTCACTCATGCAGATTAAAGGATAATTCTGAATAAACTGAAGTTCATAGTTAGTTTAGGATTAAGACCAAGTTACCTAAGTCATCGAATTGAAATAGTCGGTCTCATCAATAGACGACGTTATAAAGTAAAAGTGACTATTTCATGGTTTGATCTTATGCAAACTCATTACATGGGATGCTCTCACTCGCATGTCTCCTCATGAATGATTTAGAATCACATTGTTTGTAACACTTTACAACTATTGTAAAAATTACAAAATGAGCCACATCCATAATGTCCCCAAGATAAGGTACCCAACTTTATCCCTATATTATAGACTGTTTTGGCTACTACTTGAACTTGATCCACTTTTATGTCTCCACATAAAGTCCAAGTATTCATTATATAGCCAAGGGGTTTTTAGTTTATTGGATTTAGTTTAATAAGTGCAATTCACATATTCAATAGTAATTTTATTGAATAAATAACATCTTTATTGCAAATAGAATATGTTTAATGTTTACAAACCATGAGTTTTAGAACATACAACCCAACACACGAAATACATCACTATGAGCAATTTGGATAGCACTACGATTTTCATAATGAAGTATAATAGTTAACTGTTGAGGAACACCCATATCTGCAATAAGCCAACGAAGCTATAGTATCTCAGATGTAGCATCAAGAAGAGCACGATATTTAGATTTAATACTAGAACGTGAAACAATAGTTTGCTTCTTATTTCGCCAAGAAATAAGAAATCCCCCAAGTAGAAGCAATAACCTGTGGTAGAACGTCAATCAGTGGAATCGCCAGCCCAATCAGCATCTAAGTAACTAGGTAACACTAAGGATGACTGAGAATAATACTGAAGTTCATGACCAAGAGTGCCATTTACATATCATAAAATGTAAAGAATAGTTGTAAAATATATAGACCGGAGAGCAATTATGAATTGACTAACAGTATGTATGACATAAGCAATATTTGAATGGGTCACGGTGAAGTAAATGAAACTGTCAACCAGTTACTGATATAGATTGGCATCTTCAAGAGGAACACTATTGAACAGAGTTAAGCGAACATTGGAATCCAGTGGTATTGAAGACGTAACGACATCAGTAATCCCAGATCGAACCAAAAGATTAGAAACATATTTTGCTTGAGATAAGTAGTATCTATTATAGTAGGATGATAAGGCTAAAGAAGTAGTTGTTGTTGGGATTGGTGTCCTAAATCTCTCTTTATTCTCGTAGTTTGTAAATCTTTGTAAACAACATGTTATTAATAAAATAATTGTTATTTTATGTGCATATACTCAATCCAATAAACTAAGATTATAGGTTGTTTTATGTAACTTAAGCATGTGTAGAGACATATAGGTGGATCATGTTTAAGTAATAACCTAAACAGTTTGTAGTAGATGAATAAGGTTGGGTACCTTATCCTAGTGACACTACAGATACAATCCACTTTGTAATTGTTACAAGTATTGTAAAGTGCTACAAATAATAATATAATATGTTCCTGATCATTCATGTGAAGACATGTGAGCGGAGATATCCTATATAAAGAGTTTTTGTAACATCATATTATGAAATGAATAGTCTCTCCTTATAACACCATTGCTAAAAGAGACTTACATTTCACCAAGATGTTTATAGATGACTTAGCCTAAATCCTAAGTGAGTTATGAACTTCTGCCTATGAGGGGTTGTCCTTTGATTTGCATGGATGAGAGTCGTCATATTCGTCCTCTCAATATACGTACCATTTTGGGGATTCGTATGATTTGGGAGCTGGGAACGCAGCTACACAAGAAGGAATTCGTTAATTCCCTATTGATAGGTAGAGAAATTGCTTCCTTAAGGGTTGATTTCAGGGCTTAAACAATGTAGCACCACACCCTCTCCTGATCAGATAGGGGTTAAGTTATAATTGGACTATAACAAATTGTTCATTAGATGGATCGATGGTACTTAAAGAGTTAGAGGTAATTATAGGGGCAAAATGGTAATTATGGTCCAACTGTACATACGAGCAATTTATGAAGGGTCAATGCCCTGTTGATTGGTTATATCCAAAGGACACATAAATATATATTTAGTACGAAGAGTGCAGCTGATGGTTTTTAGTGGAGTGACCGACAGATAATGAAAGTTAATTAATTTGATTACAAAGTTTAATTAATTAATCAAGTAGAGCTTCAATCTAATAGGTTCACAAGGTCCCTTCGTTAGCGCAATTAGGATTAATGAGAATCGAATTAATTTAGATTAATTTGAATTGTTCAAATTAATTGAAGGAAATTAATTATAAAGTTTTAATGAGAGAAGTAAATATTTAAATATGATTTAAATATTAGTTATATAATATGATTCATATAAGATATAATTAATATAATGTTTACAATATGTTATAATATAAAATTTTGATGGGAGAAAGAAATATTTAAATATGATTCATATAAAAACTATAGGTTAAAATTAATATGAATATGACTCATATCAATTCTATAGGTTATATAAGAGATTAATAAACTATAGGTTATATTATATGTTATATAATATAAACTATAGGTCATATCTAATATGTGATATAACATATAGTTTTATTAATATATAATAATGTTAGTTATTATATATTTTATTTAAATTCAAAATATTATTTACTTAATATTTATTTTTTTAAATAAGTAGGGGGAACTTATTTTTATAACTTCCCCCATTAATCTCTCAAGTCCAACACGTGAAAACTATTCCACGTCTTTGATAGAGAGTGAGATCTCCTTCTTCCTTCTACGTCTCCATTTACAAAAGTGGTACGTGAATTTCTCTGGTGAATGCCTCTCACAAATATCTTATTCTCTTTTATCCCAAAATTGATCCAAGAGCGAGCCCACAACTTCGCTATGGTTCTCAAGCTAGAGAATAACGAGGAAGGCCTCGTGGTGGTACCCATCTCCGTTGCTGCATTTTCTTGGAGATACCGGGGAGGGATCATTACTGTTCGTGAGATCGGGAGAGGATTTATGAAGATTGTGTATACTACAAGGGTAAGTATAATCTCTTCATTTTTCTTCTCTTTAGCATGTTTTAAATAATTTAGAATGTTTATCCTGTGAAATTTGTTTCATATCTTCTCTACATTTTTTGTTTTAATTCAAATCAGAATTGAATCGTATGGCGCTCACGTACTTCCACTTGGGATTCAATCCCTTCACCCGAGTGGTCCTAAATCTTTAATCTCAAAGTGTTATCCCAGGTAGATTGTCACCTGTAATTATCATATCATCAACATAAAGGAGTAGAAGAACAATGCCTGAGGGGTCTGATGTCGGAAAAGAGTTGTATCATGGGAACTAGAGATAAACCCAAGTTGAATGATAGTTGAACTGAATATGGTGAACCAGGCACGTGGAACTCGCTTCAGACTATATAAGGCTCGACGAAGAAGGCAGACTTTCCAGGGTGGAGACGAGGTGCCAAGGAGAGGTTTCATATGCACCTCCTAACATCCATCTGCATAACAGGCTATCGTTTAGCAGCTGCAACAACTAAAAGACTACAAATGAATGTCATTCGAGCCACATGAGCAAATGTCTCTTCATATGTCATATTCCTGAGAATAACCTTATGCAACAAGTGAGCTTTATACTGTTCAAGAAACCCATTAGAGTGAGTTTTAATTTTATAAATGCAGTTACAACCAATGGTTCTTTTTCCATGAGGCAAATCCACATAGTCTCAAGTATGAGTCTTTTCCAAAGCCTGAAGTTATTCATTCATTGCTTGCTGCCAAAAAAGGTTAGTACTGGCTCTATGATAAGATGTAGGTTAAACTAGAGATATAAACATCGGTAATCTTGGAGATAATGGGGAGGTTCTCTTACTTGAGTGGAACAACGAACAATTTGGAGACAGATGTCGAGTCTGAGAGAGTAGAGACAAAGGCTGATTGATCAAGCTCAGGGATTTGTAAAGGTTCAAAAGATAAAGGTTGACTATCGAGGACCGATATTGAGTCTTGAAGAACAAATTCAATGTTTGGATGATCAGACTCATAGACTGATGGGGGAACAGACATAGGGAATAAAACACTAGAAGGATAAATAGAAAATGGTTGGGAACTAATGAGAGAAGCGTTAAAAGGTAACATGACGAGAGATGCGTAATCTTTTGGAGATAGAATCCAAACAATGATAACATTTATCCTTGGTTCACCGAGAAAGCAGCAGAGGCAAGCCTACAATTCAAGTTTGGTGTGTTCATGAGGCTGGAGTAAGACAAAATAAGCACAACCAAAGACTTTCAGATGAGAGTAAAAAGGAGAAATGCCATATAGGTGTTCGAATGGAGAAATATTCTGAAGAACAAAAGATGTGAGATAGTTGATGACATAGACATATGTGTGAGCAACCTCTCCTCAAAACTTCTCTGGACAGAATGTAGAAAGAAGTTGGGCATGAATAAAATCTAAGATATGACGATGTTTGCATTCTGCTCAATCATTTTTGTTGGGATGTGTGAAGGCAGAAATATTGAATAAGAGTGCCCTGCTGGGTGAGAAAAGAGATAAGATTCGAATGTTTATACTCCATAGCATTATCTGTGTGAAGAATTTTAATGATATGAAAAGATTGTGTTTGAACCATATTGGCAAAGGCAATGTAGACTTGAGATAAGGTAGAATGATTTTTAAGAAAATATATCCAAATAAAGTGAGAATAGTCATCAATAAATAAGATAAAATAATAATAACCATTGACGGTTGAGATAGAAGCAGGACCTCAAATATCAAAATAAATCAAGCCAAAAGGTGTATCACAAGAAGATGATGAATTAGGGAAAGACAATGCAAGTTGTTTGGCAAGTTTACAATTTAGACAGTCAGACGAATCAAAATTTGAAATATTATTTAAATTTCAAAAGATACTAACTTGTCAAGTTTGTCAGAAGAAGCATGACCAAGATGATGATGCCATTGATATATAACATAGTCAGTGATAGATGCAGAGATAGATGGGGAATCAGGAAATCGAATAGACGTGACTTGCACAATCGTCCCACCTTGCGACCTGTACCGACTATCTTTCCCGTGTGCGGATCCTAAACCTGAAGACCATTAGAGGAAAAGGTAACGATTAAACCAAGGTCACAGAGTGGCTAACAAAGGCAAGATTAAAGTTAAGATTATGGACATGATAAGTATTGGAAAGAGTTACGGCGGGAGTGGCTATAGTACTAATATGAAAAATAGACATGCAATTTCCATTAGTGACCTAAATGGGGGTAAGTGATGAAGTAGGAGGTAAGAAAGATAAAAGTGAAATATTAGAGGTCGTGTGATTGCAACGAGCAAAATCAAGAAGGCAAGAATTACCTGATGTAATTGCAAGAGTAGTAAAATTGGAGGAGATTACCTGTTTAAGTAACTCCCGAAAGGTAGTAAGGGAAAATTTGGTAGGAGAAGGATCATCCGAGGAGGTGGTAGCAGAAACATAAATTAGCTTTAGAAAAGCTCCTTGATTTCATGGATCTACCTAAATAGCGAAGTGGTCGAGTAAGACAATTTTCCAAAATATAACCACGTTTTTAATACTTGCATACAATTGTAGGACAATCAAAAAATTTATGACCATGTAATTTACAATTTGTGTAGATAAGAAACTCAGTATTTGGCCATTATAAATGGGTGAACCAAATCAATCAAACCAACCATACCAAATTAACCAAGTTGGGCCAAGGAACTAAAACTGAACCGAACCAAAACCAATTGAACTAAACTAATTAAATTGAACTGAATTTGAGTTAAAACAATGAACCGAATCGAGGCTTAAATGGACCGGTCTTGAAACTGAAACCAATGATTTGTGAAATAGAGTGTTGTTGGGATTGGTGTTCTAATTCTCCCAAAGTCTCGTAGTTTGTAAGCTGTACACATTGTTATGAATAAAATAAAAATTTTATTTGGCATTTACTCGTATCCAGTAAACAAAGCTCCATGGTTATTGTATGTAAACTTAAACATGTATATGAGATATACAAGTGGATCATGCCTTAAGTGATAACCTAAAAAGGTCTGTAGTATAAGGATTAAGGATGGATACCTGATCCTTGTGACACTACGAGTACGGCTTGCTTTGTAGAGATTTGCAAGTGTTATGAACTACTACAAATGGTAGATCCTGACCATTCGTGTGGAGACATGCAAGTGGGGGTTTTCTATACAAAGAGTTTGTATAAGACCAAACCACAAGATGACTAGTCTCTTTATATAACGCCGTTGATACTTGAGACTTACATCTCACCTAAACAACCATAGGTGACATGACTTCAATCCTGAGTGTTTTGTGAACTCCTGCCTTTGAGGGCGGTTCTTTAATTAGTATAGGTGAGAGTGGCCAAATTGCCAACTTAACATGCCTACCTTTTGGGGGATTTGCCTGTTTTAGGAGCTGGGAACTCAGTTACATAAGAAGGACTTCACTCCTTCCCCGAAGCAGGGGTAAGTAGATAGATTGCTCCCTTAAAGGCTGATTCCGGGTCTTGAACATAGTGACCACAACTTCTCTTTGGAAGAGAGGACTCAGTCATAGTAGGACTATGACTTATGTTCATTAGAGAGATCAGTGGTACTTAAGGAATTATATGTAACTACATAGGCATAACGATTATTGGCCCAGTTGTACTTACAGCGATCTGTGAAGAGTTATCGCACTATTGATTGTTGATATGGACACAAAATATATATAGTAAGGAGAGCGAAACTGTTGGTCTTTAGTGAAGTGTCTGGAAGTTAACAGATGGTGGATCCCATGATTAAAGAGTTCAGTCAGTTATTCACGTACCATTGGAGCTTCAAGCTACAGGTCCATAAGGTCCCCTTGGTAGCTCAATGGATTCAAGTTGAGAATCAGTTATTGGGGTTCATTTGAAATGTTCAAATTGACAAGAGGAAATTCAATTATATATTATATGATTGGTGTGATGTATGAGATACAACAAGTGGAGAATTAATGTAAATGAGATTTACATTAGGTACCATAAAATAGAAAAAGAACTATGGTTTATATGTTTCATGAGATGAAATATTAAAATTATAGATTATAAATATAGTATGGTAAGTTGCTTATCATATATATTTATAATAATATTAATTATTGGATAATTATCTTTTTTTCTCTAATAACTAATTGAGAGGTTATTGGTGGTTTTCATGGTAACCGTGAGATAAAAGGAAAAATGTTTTCCTAATTTTAGAAAAGTTACTTGATTCGGAAAAAGTACTCACAGTTTGCTATCAAGTGAATTGAATTCACTAAACGATAGCTGAAAGAGAGACCGAACGATCGTGGAGTGACACTATACGATAGTTCACTCAACTGATCATAGCTAAACGATTGCAGGGCATTTGTTATATGATAACTTACCTTCTTCTACCAGATTGAGCATTCGTCTATACGATAGACTCTTGTCATCTCCCACTTTCTCAATCATCTACACGATTGTTATTCCTCCGGTCTCTTCCTCTAACCAAGTCCACACAGAGCCCACACTTATGGATTCTCACACCAAGAATACCAAGGTAGCCATTGTGGTGGTGTCTTCACTCAACTCGACTGCGTTCGAGGTTTTAGAGGCCGTTCGTTGGGTTCGTGATCTTGGAGATCGTTGAGTTTGTGGTTGTTGTTGATCATGTTGTGTTGCGGTCGTTGTGTTCGAGCGTTCGTGTGTTGCTGTCTTGGAGACTAAATGTGCGTTCGTGATCGAGGGAGTTTGAAGCATGAGTCTTCAAAGGTATGTATTCGTTTTCCTTTGATTTTATAAAGCATGTTGTAATTTCGATTGTGCATGACCTGTAAGTTTCCATTTCTTGACTGTAATTGTTTGTGTTCAATTTCAAATGGGATTTGGCTAAACGATAATTCCGTTGCTCATGGAAATCCTCACGTCTGATTTCTTTCAAGTGTCACAAACAGCAATGGCATGGCGTGAGCAAGGAGCCTCACAGATCTGTTTACCTTGGGCAAATGACGGTGGATGGGTAGAACGAAAGAACTTAACAGAGTTAAATTGGAAGGGAACAAACGAATGGAATCAACACGAAACTGATTATAGGTTTTATGCTCTAAAACTCGTAAATAGTAAATGTAATTAATTGACTGTCATTAATAAAGATTTATCGATGTTATTTCATCAATAGAGAGTTATCAATGTTATTGCAATAAATGCTATTGATATCGTTGTATTCTATTTTGTCTTAATAACTCTAAATCCTATAAACTAACATCTTAGTTTGTCTTATGAGTATTGAACAGTATGTGGAGACATACAAGGATCAATATTCAAGATATAGCCTAAAGGGTCTATAATATAGGGATTGAAGGACTGTGAGATCTGATGCGGAAGCGTGGATCGTGTCCTAATTTTAAATTTTTACAGTGAATTAGAACCCAGAAGAATGTTAGGCATAGTCACAGATTTTACAACATGCATCTAACAAGAAGAATAAGGGTTAGATCAACACTTACCCTTGAAAAACCGAATCCTCACGATCCTCTTCCTTCCGATCACGAACAAATCTCATAATGCAAACACCCAAAAGACCCATAAAAATCACCAAATCACTATTTGGTTGGACACCACCATAAGAAAGTCTTATGTATTCTCCTTAGGGGTTGAGAATTACAGAAGGTGTGAGCTCTATTGATCTTGGGAGAGGGAGAGGATTTGAGACGAGAGGAATTTTTCTGTGTTTGTGGGAGAGATTACTGAGAGATTAAGACCAGAGAGTAACCAACAACCTTTCTCTGCGTGAGAAGCAAGAGGAAGGAGAAAATCTTATGTAACCTCTCATTCCTACATACATGATTAGAGAGAAACTAGGGGAAGGAGTTATAACTCACTCTTTTTATTAAATTCAAATTAAATTAAAACTATTTTAATTTGATTAAAAGTATATAATTATATAATAAATATTTTATTATATATATATATATACACACACACACACTATATGTTATATCTAATATAACATATAACTTATAGTTTTTATATTGTATCAAATACAATATAACCTATAGTTTGAATTCTCTCAATCATTTATGACATTTAATATAAATCAAATTCATATTAAAATTAATTACATGAATCTCATCCATATGATTAGTATTTGAATCATATTCAAATATTTAAATCCTCACAAAATAAACTTTATATTATAGTGTATCAAATACATTATGTTAATTGTATCACATTCAATTAATTTAAATTAATTATATCACATACAATTAATTTAAATTAATTATATCATATATAATCAATTCCCTCAATTAATTTGAACAATTCAAATTAATCCAAAATTAATTCTCAGTATTCCCTGTTGAGCTACAGTGCGGACTTTATGGACTTGTAGATTGAAGTTTCAATGGTACTTAGATAATTAATTAAACTCCTTTAATTAAATTATCCAACATCCATTAACTGTTGGTTGTTCCACTAAAAACCAAAAGTTGCACTCTTCGCACTACATATATATTTATGTGCCCATTGGATATAACCAGTTAACGGTGCGATGACCCTTCACAAATTGCTAATAAGTACAGTTTGACCAAAATTACCATTTTGCCCCTATAGTTACATCTAACTCCTTAGTACCACTGATCCCTTTAATGAACAATCAGTCATAGTCCAACTATGACCAAACCCCTCTCAGGCTAAGAGAGGGTGTGGCCCCACATTGTTCAAGTCCCGGAATCAACCCTTAAAGGAGCAATTTATCTACTTATCCCACATTAGGGAATGAGTGAAATTCGTCTTGTGTAGCTGTGTTCCCATCTCCTTAATCAGACGAATCTCCAACATAATAGGCATATTGAGTCGGCAATCTGGCCACTCTTACCCATGCAATTCAAAAGGAAAACCTTCATAGGCAGGAGTTCACAACTCACTCAAGATTTAGGGCATGTCACATATGGTCATCTTTGTGAAATATAAGTCTCTACTATTAACGGTATTATATAATGAGACTATTCATTTCGTGGTTCGGTTTTATACAAAACCCTTTTGTATAGAACGCCCCGTTCACATGTCTTTACATGAATGATCAGGATCAGATTATTTGTAGAACCTTACAACAATTGTAATATTTATAAAGCGGGTCGTTTTCGTAGGATAAGGTACCCAACCTTATCCATTTACTACATACCATTTAGGTTATCATTTAAACATGATCCACGTGTATGTCTCTACATACATATTTAAATTACATAAAATAACCTAGGATGTTTGTCTATTGGATTGAGTATATGCTCATAAAATAACAATTATTTTAATAATAACAATTTGTTTATACAGAGTTTACAAACTACGGGAATACAAAAGAGATTTAGGATACCAATTCCAACAGAGATAAGGCTGGGTACCTATACAATGAGTTTGCATAGACCGAACAGCAAAATAGTAATCACTAGATGTAAAACTGTCGACTAGTTAGGTTTCTATTTCACTAGGATGACCTAGGTAATTCAGTCTTAACCTTGAGTATATTATGAATCCCCTGTTCACGAGGGATTGTTCTTTGATTTGTATGGGTGAGAGTGGCCAGTTCACCAACTCAATAAGTCTACCATTTTGGGGACAAGACCGAGTGGGGAGCTGGGAACATAATATTACAAGATAGAATTCACTTTTTTCCGACTTTAGGGTAAGTAGATGAGTGTTCTATTAAGTGGTGTCTCCGGGAATTGAATAAAGGGCCCTACCCTTTCGTTGGCTTGAGAAGGGTTTTTGTTTAATGGTTGGACCATAAACAAGTTGTTCATTAAAGGAGCACTAATACTTAAGAATACAGAGGTAACCCAAGGATAAAATAGTAATTTGACCCATATGGTATTACGAACACTCGTGAATGACTAACTTGTTGTTAGGGATGTTCATGGGTTGGGTTGGGTTGAAAGACTTTTTAGATCCAACCAAATAATTCGGGTTGTAAATTTTTTCAACCCAAATAACCCTTATTAAAAAATGAATCCAACCCAACCATGAAATGTTTGGGTTGGGTTTGTTCAGGTTAATTGGGTCATTTATTTAAAATTTTGTTATAAAAAGAAGCAAAACTTAAATATGTAAAAATGTAATTTGATTATTTTCATATATTGAATTAAGATTAACAACTTGATTTCAATTTATATAATGAAAATTTTCTTTCTAAAATGCAAATAAACTACTTTTAAGAGTTGTTAAATAATAAATTATTCAAAAAATATTGGAATAAAATAAAATTAAAATCAATATATGTATAAATAATTGTGTTATAAGTAATAAAAACTATATTTTAAATTTAATAATAAATTCAAGTTGGTTCGGGTTATATTAGGTGAACCCATGAACCAACCCAACTCATAAAATTTTCATTTATTTGAACCAAACCCAACCCAAACCGCACGACTTGGGTTTGGTTGATCGATTTTTTTGGGTCATCTAGTTTTTTGAATACCCCTACTTGCTGTTATTCGTTTATATCCGTGGACACAAAAATATATCTACAGTGAGAATAGTGCAACTGTAGGTCTTTAATGGAGTATACCCACAGTTAATAAATATTTATTAATTTAGTTAACGAGTTTAGCCAATTAATCTGATATTGTTGTAGCTTCTGATCCATAGGTTCATAAGGTCCCTTTGTTAGCTCACTGAAGAATATTAATAAGGAATGGTTTGAATTGTTCAGATCAATTGAGAAAATTGTATACTAATGTGATTGATATATAATTAATTATAGATGTTATCTATAATTCACATTATGTGATAGATATATATTTGAATGAGATTCATCATATTTATGATAATTGGATTCCTAATGAGTTGTATACGTATAAATATGTGATATTTATATGTTAATAAACTCTATGTTAAATATGATTTAATATAGTCACTCAATTGATTAATTAATGGTTAATTAATTGATTAAAAAATTTCATAGAGAGATTGATGCATATAAACATGTGATATTGGAGGATCGTATCAATTGCAGCGAAAGCACAAGGATCATTTAAGCATTCAAATTCACTAATTTTGGCATAATATAAAGCATGCTTCTGCAGGGAAAAATGAGTTTCAAGATATACCTCTTGTAGAACTTCTTCAAAGCTCCACCTCTAGCTACAATCTTCTCCATATCTTGTTGTAGACCACCTCAGGATCTTCCCCACTATTCTCCTGGTGCTATAGATTGAGTTGTGGGACTCAAGACAAGCTTGAATCAGAGGATGAAGGAGAAAAGTTCACCGTAGCAACCTTGTTGAAGAACCTTTCTTCAAACCGAATTTTCTCTCCAAATTCTGTAGATTGCATGCCCGATTTTCATTCTACTCTCTTCATTATATTGCAGATCAACATGCAAAGAGAAGAGTTGTATGAGTTGCAGCTCATGCTTGGAGAAGACAAGGCAAATATATTGCTATATGTGGGAGCTAGTTAAGTGATGGATAATGGAAAAAACATTTTTCCATTTAAGTATTTTAGTTTTCTTTTCCTTTTTCAATTTTATCTAAAAACAAAATTTTGATTTAAAAATTTTATTTGATTTTAAAAAATTAAAATTTTAATTAATTTCATAAATTAATTATTAAATAAAACTTATTAATTCAATATCAAATATTAAATTAATTTTAACACATATCCATCTTTATATATTTAAATCATATTTAAATATATAAATTCTCCTACTTTGTTTAATTCTAAAATTTAACATAATTATATCTCATATAATCACTAATTCCCTTAATTCTAATTTGAACGTTTCAAATTAACTTATCACACTATTCTAGAGCTAGTCCGTTACGAGCTAGTAGGGGGACCTCGCGGACCTACAGATCATGGGCTCCAACAATCCGAGATTAATTCGCTAAACTCATTAGACCAAATTAATCCTCATTCGTTAACTAATGGGTCACTCCACTAAAGCCCATAGTTGCACTCCCCTATGGATATATTATGTCCATATGATTTAACCATAATTAATAAGTCGACCTTTCACAGGTTGTTCATAATAATGGCTGGGTCAAATATCTATTTTACCCCCGAGATTATGTTTTATTCCTCAAGTCTCTACTGATCCTCTAATGAACAACTGGTTTGTGATCCAATCACTAAACCAAACTCTTTCAGCCCAGTGAGAGGGTGAGACCCCTTGTTCAAGACTTGGATTCAGTACTTGAGAGAACAACCTTTCTCCTATCCCTAAATTGGGTAGGCGTGAACTTCGTCTTGCACCCTATGTCCCCAGCTATCTATCCGATCTTACCCCTGAAATGGGAGTCTTATTGAGCCGGCACTGTTGAGCCAACCCTCAACTATGCAAATCTAAGGGCAATCCCGAATAAACAGGAGTTCATAGTTAGATCAGGATTAAGATTGAGTTACCTAGGTCATCTATGTGAAATAGTCAGTCTTAAACAGTAAACAACGTTATAAAGAGTGACTTATTTCTTTGTCCCGATCTTATGTAAACTCATTGCATAGGACGCTCCCACTTCTCATGTCATAACATGTACGAATTAGGATCACATCGTATGTAGCATTTTACAACTCTTTGTAACAACTACAGAGTAGGCCGCATCCAATGGTGTTACCAGAATAAGGTACCCAACCTCATTCATGTACCATAGATCATTTTGACTATTTACTCAAACCCGATCCACTCTTATGTTTCTACATAAAGTTTAAGTACTCCTACAATAGTCATGGGTCTTAGTTTATTAGATTTAGATCTTCATACAATTTATGAGATCAATAACAAGTATATTGATAATAGAAAATGTTTATCATTTTACAAACTGTGAGTTTTAGGACATAAAACCCAACAATGTTTATATTTATTAAGTAACTATATATATATATATATATTAAATTGGATTTAATGTATATGGTTATTTAATTGATGTGCTAATTAATTAAATAAAGGTTATTTGATTAATTTAGCACAAGGGTAAAAAAGAAAAGACATGGAGAAGTGGTTAACCCTTCTCCATAAATATTCTTCTTTATGACCTTTTTAAGGCAAGATTCCATTTGGTGAGATTTTAACCTAGCCACCAAAAATAAAAATCCTCTATTCACTCTCTTAAAGAAATTTCTCTACCTCTTCCTCTTCCAATTGTTGGATACCACTTATCCAATTATTGGAATTCCTAAGAGAATAACAAGATTATTATTGTGTTCGTGTTCAAGATCGATTGGGGAGATGTTCGTTTGAAAAGCTAGAGGGAATTTTGGGAGGCCTGAGAGTCTACAAAGGCAAGAACGGTTCTTCTCCTTTGTTTCTTATTCGTTAAAACATGCTTTTATGATGTTTATCCAATATATGCTCTGTTTAGCATGTTGTTTTTGTTTCTCATAAAATGTAAATATTGAATGCAAGATGGTTCACATACTTTCACTCAGAATTCGATTCCCAAAAACAGATAGATCTACAGATCTACAACAGTATGAACGGGATCGGCACGGAAATGGACAGATTTGCAGCAGTATGGACAAAATCAGACAAATCGAAACTGGGTGTGGTCGACAGACGAAGCCGATCTACCCATATTTGTAATGGACGATTCTGAACGAACCATGACGCAGTTAGTCGATGGTGGATCTGATCGACGACGAAGCTGGTCCACGGTGGAAGAAAAGAAATGACAGAGGCAGACTTAAAACCCTAAATGTGGAGCTCTAATACTATGTCAAAATATTGGTATTTTATTGAGGAATATGATTAATTTACAATGAGAATACATAGGTAAATATACACAAAATATAGAATAAATAAGGAAAGTCTAAGTCTAGCCTAAATTAGGAATAATTTAAAAATCAAATATTCATATATGGTAATAAGATTAAATCAGGTCTTCATTCCATTGTGAGGCTCAACTAAGGAAGCCACATAACACCCTTGAAGGCTTTTGAGCACAAACACATGAACACACTTTCCTTTTCTTAGGATGCACGAGGCACTAGAGATATGAATAAACTTTCCATCTCCTATTTACCATTAATAGTCATGCTTAAAAAGTTTCCTTCCCCATAAGATACTTTACCAAGCGTAAGAAGACTGACTTCGGATTCAGAAAATTGCCAATTGTGAAATACTTACCTCGGAACACCTTGAAAAAGAAGGCTATCAAAACGTTTCAGAATTCTCTAGCTTTGCTTAGTTAGCATGACCTGAGTGAAAGTTTTAAGATATTTAAACCCAAGCTCGTTGTCTTCTTTTCCATGACGCAAACAACACCAAACTCCTCTGATGGATTTTGCTTCCATCATCAATAGACCCCACCAAAATTTTGTATAGAGTCGACTAATCTCGTTACACATGCTCAGTGGCAATTGGAAGAAATTTGTCGTATGGATGGGGATTGATTGAGCTACCTTGATTAAGACCTCCTTACATCAAAGAAAAAAAAATCATTCTAGGCTTCAAACACCTTTCACACCCTGTCCTTTAATGTCTTGAAAACTTGACGTGTGCTTTTAAAGACTTTTAAATGGAGGCCTAGATATTGGGTCAATGAAGAAGAATACCTGATACTTAAAACGACTTTGATTCTATCAATCACCTCTCCAGTCGTATTTTTGGGGGTCATGAACATAGACTTACAATAGTTAATCATTTGTTAAGAAGTCTGTTCATAGATCTCCAGTACATCTTTTACAATATTGCAATCATTTTCCGCTGCTTGGAAGAAAAGAAGACTGTCAAATACAAAGGAGAGGTGAAAAATAGATGCACGATAAGGATTGATATGCAACCCTGAAAAAGAGCCCCTCTCTTTCCTCTATTGAAGTAGTGCGTAAAGCCCTATTGTACGAGTATTTACCATTAGTTTCAAAATGAGCACAATATATCGATAATTTACGTGTATTATTTTTCAATTTAAAAGTCTCGTGCTCTCACTTGTTACACTAAAAACAAAAAAGAGTGTTCACGGTAGATTTGGACTCAAACTATTTGTTTTAGAAATTGGAAATCACTTCAAACCGACATGCAAACTGATGGTTTGAGCAATGTATATCTTTGGTCAACACAATGAAAATGATAAGAAAGAAAGAACAACGTATAAAAGTGATAAAAAGTTCATTGATTGTGTAACTAAGTATCCCATTATAGGAAAGAAAAAACAATTTGTGCTACAATGAGACATTTCACAGCTTTGCAAGTATGATGACCGTGATGGATGGTTCATCAATTTCAACCCCTCCCCCTTAAAAAATAAAATTAAAACTGAATAATAGTACAAAAACCAAATATTTTAATCTGATTAAATTATCTTTATGGATTTTATTGTGTAGAATCTATTAGACACTTTTAAAAATCATATAAAATTAAATGTTCATAGATTAAATTTGTAATTTAATTATGAATTATCCTACCTACCTTTTATATATATATATATATATATATATAAACTCAAAATACAACTATGTAAACAATCACCAAATGGTGAAAATTAGTGGATATAAAAACAAGAAACGTAACCTCAATTACCTTTGAATGCATTTTTTCTTCACAAGTATTAGAAGATTCAAACCTTTAATAGTCAAAAAAAAAAAAAAAAAGAAAAAAAAGGTATTTGAGGATTCTCATTTATCTATTTTTTGACGAGGGAAAAAAAAAGCAGCACCTCAAAATAGGAACCTTATGTCAAAACACACCAACACGACGTCGTCGGAGGTCAAGATTTCAAAATGGCGTCGTTTCATAGCTTCGATTTCCATTTAGGGCAAGTCGGTCAGCTTCTCCTTCGCTTTGCTGTTAGTCCGTACGACCACTCCCATTTTCAGTCTCTCTGTTAATCTTCATTTCTCCTTCGTCCTTCTCTCTCATCCGCCATTGTTTCTTCATTCTTCACCTCCAAAACCCTCCGATTCCTCTCTCTACACTCTCATTTCATCTTCAATTGAAACAGAATTACCTCCTGAAGATGGGATTTCTCCGTTTCTCACATTTCGAAACCCTAATTTTCTGAATCTGTACTTTGTGTTTTGTTTGTTGTTCCTTACTCCTTTCGTGTTTGTTGATCGTGAGATGGACGGGACTGCTAATGGCGGTGATGCTGGATTGGCCTCCGGGAGTGGCAACTCACATCCGACGGTACCGGCTCCTATCACTAATTCGAACGCGCCTCCACCGTTTCTGAGTAAGACTTATGATATGGTGGATGACCCGGCTACCGATGCGGTTGTGTCTTGGAGCCCTACGAATAATAGCTTTGTGGTTTGGAACCCGCCTGAGTTCGCTAGGGATCTTTTGCCCAAATACTTCAAGCATAATAACTTCTCCAGCTTCGTCAGGCAGCTCAATACTTATGTATGATATTCAGCTTATTTTATCTCTTATTTTGAGGTTCTGTGTTGAATTAAGAACCATTTGATTTGGTTTTCATCGATCTAGTTCATGTTCAGAATCTCTGCAAATCATTAATTTTTTATGTGAGGGTTGCTTACTTTGTCGGTTACTAATTAGAATGAGATTGAAGTTAATTATGGTTAGTGGCCATCGGGCTGATGTTTCTTGAAAACAGTGGATGCTAGGAGTGGATTGAATTCGTGGGATGGAATTGGTAGTCTGCGTTTTATGTTTTAGGCTGCATTTTTTGTTCCTCTAAAGATGTGTTTGTTTCGTCATCTTGAATGTGTGGACATTTTTGTAATCGTAATTTGATATTTAAGGTGTGTGTTTTCGATAGGGTTCTTGAGATAGTTTTAGACTCTATGTACATCAAGAACTGTATATTAGAGCATGGTTTTGGGTAGAATTTCTGGGTTTGAGAGATTTGAGTGCTGATGAATTCCGCACAAAAAATTTGCATGTCTTATTTCTACATGTAGGGACCACTCATCTTACGGAGTCGGACATTCTTTTGATATGTTTAAAATAGGCGTCATTGATTTGCTACTGTTGCGCTGATAACCTTCTCCCCCTTAGTTTTAGAACATGGGAAATACAGTTGTCTTTGGTCATTTCTTTTCTGGAAATGGAAACACTTCTATTAGGAATGATGAAAACAAGAAATGCATCAGATGGAAGGAAAAAAGATCACAAATAGCCAGATCTTAATCATTCATGGAAAAATAATGCCAAAACAAAAGAACTCCAATTACTAGGCGCGGTTGGAGGTTTGCTTCTACCCATTGGGATATTTTTTTGGTAACACACTGGATGGGATTTATCTTTTATGTACTTTCATCCCAATGTAACGTTTATCTCTGCTCAAGTTACTTGCTAAGGTAGTTAGATGCTGGAACAGAATAGGAGAGGACTTCCTTTGGGATGATAAGATAACTGATGGTTGTGGCAGCAATTGTGTTAGTTGGTATGAAGTTGTAAAAACAGTGGCTAGTAGTAGAACTCGAGTCTTATTACTCAAGATGATAGTGAGCTAAATGGCCTTGACTTAAGGGGTGAAGGAAGTGAAAGATAAGTAACCTTAAGAGTGTTGGAGGTTCTTGGATTTTTATTTCAAATTGCGGCCAACAAGAGGATCGTTGGCAAGTGATGGTTGGATCAGAAGGTAGGAAAATGTCATTGAAGGCAATCGTTCTCTGACGGCCATTTCAAGAGGATTCCTCAATAGATTTCAAGGTTCAAGGAGAGGGAGGGTGGAATATGTTATCCCGAAGACATCTCTTCAACTCATATG
This sequence comes from Benincasa hispida, assembly GCF_009727055.1. Lineage (NCBI taxonomy): Eukaryota > Viridiplantae > Streptophyta > Magnoliopsida > Cucurbitales > Cucurbitaceae > Benincasa > Benincasa hispida. The sequence continues at coordinate 232,946 of NC_052359.1, read as the reverse complement.
GGGAAGAATGAATTATCCTCTTTACTGCTCATCTGTCTTTATAACTTGTTGACCATCTTGGAAGCATCCCCTTGGCGTGTTATGAGCAATCAGTTTTTTGAAGATGGACTTCATCTGTTCCTTTGTTTTTCTTTTGCTTCAAGTGTTTGGTTAGTATTCTCCTAGGTTATCCAGTAATTTATTATTTGTTCAACTTCATCTCTTTTTAAAATTTGTTTTTGAAGGGTCGGAGAGCTCTGTTCTAGATCTTGCGCTGTAAAAGTTCCAAAGAAATGTAAATCACTTGAGGAAAATGCAATAGATGTCCTTGTATGGGAGATTTGGATAGATAAAAGTCAATTTTTTTTTAAGGTCAGCCTAAAGATACCAAGGATGTTAGGGAGTTCATTCCTACTTGTCCTTGCATTGGGAAGAGTTTTGTAATTACTATCTTCTTTCTACTGTAATTTTACTACTATGTGTTCTCTTCTGCTCATTCAAAGTGGGTAGCTTTTATAAAATCTCCCCTGGTTAAGTAAAGATATAATCTTCTGCTCTCCCATCAATCCTTTTTGAGACAATGCTTTGTATCACAAGAAATTGGGCATGTATTAGATCATGTAAATGGAGCCCAATAAGTCAAAACCAGCTATAGGTTGACAAGCATCTGTTTGATTGGCTATTTAGGGACATCAACATAGATTATAATCGGCATTCATAACCTATGATGGCAATAAGTCAAACAAAATTTCCATGCATTAAACATTGTAAACGTTTACTAAGAAAAGCACACTTGGCGATAACAAGGAATCCATTACTGGGCCATTGGAACACTTGTGACTCACAATGTAAGTCAATCTACAGAACCCATAACATTTTTTTAGCTTCTCAATCTGTTGCTGACTGGCTGATGAGAGGGTTATGGAGTCTAGGAAAGGCTGCTCCAAGCTTGAATTCCCAACCAACCTGTCTATCTTCCAAATAGAGGATCCTTGGATCATCCAGTGTTGAAGAACGAAGGTTAATGATATTCAATTTGGAGATGTTCCTTTAGTGGCTGCACTGCAGCTACTGTTTCTTCCAGCAGTAAAATTTTCATTCCATTGTTCTTTTAACATATGTTATTCCTTTGATGTTGTTAATGTTACCTATCTAAACCCCATCCCACCCTACCCCAAGAATAAAAGAGGAAGCCGTGCAACTTGCTGCAATGCTTATGCAATAGGGTGATGGTCCTTTTTGATGGTTCACATTTGACACTGCAGCTCCAGGAGCCTCTCTCGTCTATGTTGTTAATTTAGGAGATTACTTTCATCTCTCTCTATCCTCTCAAAGAAGGGGGGCATGGTAGGATGATTAAATTTTGGAGTCTCTGGAGGGAACAGTGCACTTTTCCCATCCTCATCCAAGGACTGTTATAGAATCATTTTCTAGGCCTTGGATAAAGTAGAGCAAGCTGAAGATTGCCTTGGTTTTAAAAATAAATTCATTTATGAAGAAGCTATCGAGAACAATGGATGGGCAAGTGTAGAAGTTGATGCTCTAATTCCTTTAGTGTAAATATATGCTTAGTTATCTGGTGATTGAAAGCGTCTTAAAATATTGGATTCTTCTTGTGGTTCTTCCATATGGTGAAATATTTAAGTTTCCGTTTTTATTGGACACAAGTTCTCGTTGGTCATGGTGCTACACTGTAATTTTGAAAAGAATTGGAAAGAAAGAAAACTCGAAGAGGAGGAAAGAAAAAACACCTAATCGCAAATTGCAAGCTGCTGACTTGGAATTTTGCAAGATTCCCTCTTATTTCTTCAACCAAGTCTCCTAGAGGAAAGCATGAAGCCATGAACCACATTTTCCTTCCATCAGATCTAAGCTTGTTTTTCCAGACTATATACCTATAAGAAAACTAAGAGGTAACTATTGCATCATTTCCCCCTTCAAGATGGAAGACCCCAACAATTTTGAAATTCCAGCAGATGGCAATGTTCCAATAATTGGTTTTCTATTTATAAATTTGCTTACATAATGTACCAAGAGGAAACATTTTGTTGTGTTTGGCTTTCCAAATCAACTCACGAAACATAGTAGGAAGTGTAGCCTCTCCCTCAATGAAATTGTAAAATGACTTGGCAGAGAAAGTATTAAATAAAAACACCGATAGTTGCAGTTCCTTTTTGTGTAAATATATATTCAGTTATCGGTTTTCCTTTAATGATCATTCATTTGGCTTACTCACACCTTTCCAGATGTTTGATTCCTCCACTGTACTTAGTTATTTATATTGTTTAACAGGGCTTCAGGAAAGTGGATCCAGACCGTTGGGAATTTGCTAATGAAGGCTTCTTAAGAGGTCAGAAACACCTGCTTAAGAGTATTACTCGGCGAAAACCTGTCCATGGGCAAAGTCAGCAACAACCACAGCAGTCTCATGGACAAAGTTCCTCAGTTGGAGCTTGTGTGGAAGTTGGTAAGTTCGGTTTGGAGGAAGAGGTTGAGAGGCTCAAAAGAGACAAAAATGTACTCATGCAGGAACTTGTGAGATTGAGGCAGCAGCAACAGACTACTGACAACCAGCTGCAAACTATGGTACAGCGTCTACAGGGTATGGAGCAGCGACAGCAGCAGATGATGTCATTCCTTGCAAAGGCTGTGCAAAGCCCTGGCTTTTTGGCTCAGTTCGTGCAGCAGCAAAATGAAAGTACTAGACGCATAAGTGAAGCTAATAAAAAGCGAAGGCTAAAGCAGGATGGAATTTCTGATTCTGAGCATTCTACTGTGCCTGATGGGCAAATTGTGAAGTATCAACCTCTCATGAATGAGGCAGCAAAAACAATGTTGAGGCAGATAATGAAAATAGATACTTCTCGTATGGAACCATTGAACCACAATACCGACAGTTTCCTAATTAGTGATGGTTTGCAATCATCGTGTTCAGCAATGGACAATGGGAACTCTTCCAGTTCTGTATCAGGCGTGACTCTGCAAGAGGTACCTCCGACCTCATCTTTTAATTCAGCAGCTTCTGGTGTTGCTCCTCACGGCCCCTCAACAGCCAAATCAGAAATTCAATCGTCACCCCAAGCTACAAATTCTGACAAGGTTTCAATTGCTCCCTTTGCTGTTAATGCTGTGCGGGGTCCAGAGGCTCGAGAAGCTTCTTCCCTGTCTGTTTCTGAGACAGATGTAATCATGCCTGAGCTTTCCCATATATCTGAAATGGTGTCTGAGAGCATTATTGGTGTTCCTGAAGTGGACTATAGGGTACCGGAGGCAGGAAATGCTGCATTTATAAGTCCGGGTTTTTTAGATACCAATGGAACTATTCCTATCGAGATTGATAACATGTCCCCTGATGCTGATATTGATGCCTTGCTAGACAATTCCAACTTCTGGGACGATTTGCTTGTGCAAAGTCCATGTCAGGACGAGGAGGCTGACTTTATGGTCGGAGGAGGATTACCAAAGACGAACGATATGCAGCAAGTAGAAAATGCATGGGACAAATCTAAACACGTGGATAAACTTACGGAACAGATGGGCCTTCTCACTTCAGATATTAAAAGGGTTTGAACTTGACATCAAATGTAAATTAGTTCCGAATGACTGATTAAGGTAAATTGGAGATGAATGATCACTTCTACTTCTATATCCTTAATAATGACATCATGTAACTCAATTCCTACTTTTTAACTGCTTATTTTTGCGCATAGTCAGGTGTCCATTCTTACAAGTTGCAACTTTCCTTATCTTGATTCATATTTTAGCGTTGGCTTCGGCTTCGTTTTACAGGTTGCCTTTCGATGGTCGTGGAGGAAAAGACTCATGATGAATTATCTCCCATTCATATCTTTTGTCCATTTACCAAGCTGTGGCTAGAATATTATGGTAAGGTCTGTAAATACTATACACAATGATGTTAATGGTTAATGAATTTTAAGTTCGGCCTCTTGGATTGAGAGAGAAGGAACTGAAAGGTATGGGTATTACAGGGATTTGTTGCTTTGGAGGCAATAATATCAATTTTGTTTGGGATGCCAAATGTATTTCTAATGTTTGAGAGCTTTTTTTTTAACAGGATGCAGATCCCAATTTATTCTTAGTATTATACAGATGGCTGACTGATAGAAAAATTATATTTATTAGTACATCTTTTGCATGTAAACAGGTTCATTTGGCTGACTTTGGATACCGTGAAATATTAATCAAAAGTCCTTGTAACAATGGGAAAAATCATAACAGTTGGATTGATTATACCGATGGAGTCGGTAAATCTACCGAAGTTGCAACCAAAGTACTTTGAAAAAATTGTAGTCAGGTTTCTCTTTTGTTTTGTACTACGTCACTCAAATCCATAACTTTTCATATTGAGTGGAATGTTTTCGTTGAATTTTTGTGGTCTAACAATGAAGTTGGATTCCTGCTTCTTTGTTTGGAGAGATGGGATTTTTCTTTTTTTTATCCTTTTTCTTTCTTCTTTTCGAGTTTAGTGGGGAATCGAAGATGGCCTTGCTCTTATGCTCAGATTTGATTTGTTATGCCGGGGAAGTTAAGACCTTCACCCATTCACTTACTGTGAATGATTGATGTGATTCTAGAATCACGTTCAGTGATCTAGTATTTTATTTTTGATTGTGCCTGCAATTAATTTCACTTTCAGCCGTTCTGAAAACTCAAGTACCTAAAGATTTAATTTTCAAAAACAAAAATATAAAAAATTGAATAATTAGCAAATGAATCCTCAAATTTGGTTTTTGTTCTCTTCGAATAAAAGATTCTTTTCCTTGATTAACTGTGAAATAAAACCAATAGGCGAAGTCGTTAACAGCTTCACCAACGGCAACTAGTCCGTATGGCCCTTTGGTTCATAAAAAATAAAATAAATCACAAAGAAAATGATCCTCTATTTTGCCCAAATAACACAAGAACAGCAGCAGGTAGTTTTACCATGATTCAGTCACTACCCAAGTTACAACAATCACAAAAAAGAACAGACCAAACCCTTCTATTTATTACAGACAGACACAGAGGGGAGAGAGAGAGAGTGAAACCCCTCTCTCTCTCCTCTCATTTTACCAGCCAAGGTGCAAATGAGGTAAATGCTTTGTGTGCAACAGTACAGAACAGCTAAGTGAGGAAAAAAAATAATTTATCAATATAATTGAATAATTAAAAAAAATAAAAAGTAAAAGAAGAAGAAACAAGCAAGTTGCACACATTCACACAAAGAGGTTATGACATTTCCAAATGGAAGAGGATGGTCGACCCGACAGAAGCGAGGTGTATACTCTGAAGGCGTATCGACATTGTATACATAGAGCCTCTTCACAACCCCTTCCCTTCCCCCCGAAGGCAGGATCCAAGAACAATGTAAACTTTATCAAAACAAACTAACAGGAGAATTGATCTTCTTGCTACAACCAGCAGCAAGTTTCTTGCGTCAAGTCAATGCAAACTTCTTTTAAGCAACAACTATTATGATCACAATGAGGAGAATAATACCAAATATCACCAAAAGTAAGCAAGCCTGTTAAATCAAACAAAAGAAAAACAGTGAATTAGATGTAGGAAACACCTGTCAGAGTTACCATGTTTGTGGTTCTTATGCATGAAAAAGAACAAACACTACAGTGCTTATTGATTTAGAGTAGTATTCAAGTGTCAGATCTTAAAACCAGTTTCGAATGAAATGTAAAAAATAACGAGTCAATATTCTAAGAGCTGTAAATGTAATAAGAAACAGCCAGGGGAGTCACTCTTCACTTCCCTACCCTCCTACGAGTTTTCACATAGACATTGCGACGCTGACCTCCAAACGGGAAACGTAAGGGCTCATCCAGAGATGAATTGCTATAAATAAAAAATCAAAAAAATCCTTGCAAATATAAGGAAAACGTAGGGGCTCACCAGAGATGAATTTGATCTTTGTGTCTTTGAAGCTTTTACAAGCTGAGTTGTTCCCTGTGACGTTGCAGCATGGGCACCCTCTATGTTGGATCCAATATCATCTACAACCATGGTGATATATACATGAATAACTTCAGCTACACAAAATTCTGCAACTTTATCAACTAAAGTTACTTACCAATCATGGCTCCCTGTTCATGGACTAGAACCGCAAGATCTTTAAAAATTTCATTCACTTCTCCAATTTGCTGCTGGATTTCATGAATGCCTTGCTCTCTTTCCTCAATTATTGCCTCATTGAAAGCTATTTCATTGTCCAATAGCAAGACCTCTTGTCTGCACAAACAATCAATCCAAATTAAAAGAGACGCATGTACCCACCTAACTGTAATCGAGTTTCTAAGTAGCAAATTTTAGATAAATTGTATCTGGCATGGCAGAAAACATTATGCATAACAGCATAACGACACATCCTATTCCGGTCTCAGGATTCACTTTTTGACAAGCAAGAAAAAAGAAGCTAAAAAGAAAAGAGGGTAAATGCCACAATAGGATTCACTATTTCACGATAATTGTTAAACTCGTTCTATTTTAACACTATGGACTATGTATGTGGTTTAGCATTTTATCCCATTGGGTTATTTAATGAAATCACGTTCTTGCATAAAGAGTCCAACTCCAACATCATTTCATCGTACACAGAGCAGAGCATTTGAAACATAAATTCAACTGCATAAATATTATACTTTCCAAGGTTCTTAATCTAACCCAACACCTAGCAACAAAATGCAGAGAGAAAACTATTACCTCCTAGATTCCACAAGGAGGGCACGCTGTTCAAGATTCTTCTCTGAGCTTGCATCTGCCTCGCCAGCTGTGTAGCTTTATATAGGTTCCAACCAAAACCACAATGCATTTCAATGTTAATAATGATGTATTCAAAACCAAGGGAAATCAACATTCACAAGTAACTCCCATGTAGTTTGTAATCAACAAATACTCCATGCAAATATCTTATATACCAGAAGGAGCAATCCAATACGTTTCTTTGGGTAGCTTACCTCTTTTCACATCCCTCCCCTTTTGATAAAATGGAACTACTTTTCTCTGTTTTCTCTTTTTAAAGAAAAAAGAAAGAGCAAAAAAGTACAAATGTTTATAATAAACCTGACGTACCTAGAAGGTAGAACAGTTTGGGGAACAAAAGGTGTATATGCTGTTTCCCTCTCAGCTGCAAGTCGTTGAGCCTTCTGAAATTCTTTCAACACTGCTTGAAAATCTTTCGCAAGTTTAGCATCTGCAATTTTCTTGCTGGCCTGCAGAATTATCACATTGTTTTAAGAAAGTGGGGAGGGATAATTTTCAAGTTACTATTAGGTATCTAATATACTTCATGCCCTAATAAATACATTCATACTCTATCCTCATTAATGGGTCAGAGTGAAACTAATTCCAATTTCTACTACAACAAAGAGAGATTATACAATGGTGCTCTTACTATGCAAGTGGGATTTGACATCCAAACTAAACCTTCTCACATCATCTCACTGAAAGTTGGTTGTAGAATCAGTAAGATTCCAGAAAACAGCCCACAATTTTCCAGTTGGATATTCAAACAAACAATAGCCAATGCATCAATTTAATGAAACTATGTATGCAGAATGAAAGATAGTGGTGGAAACTAGATATTGTAACTTGCCATCATAGAGTGCTACTTCATAATTTCATACTGACCAAATCCACAGTGTATTCAAATTGGAAAAGTTATATCTTCCAATGAGAGGAGATTTTTTAGTTGGATTTTTTTTTTTTTTGGGGGGGGGGGGATTTTGGACAGGAGTGTTAAGAAGAGTCTTACATTAACTTCAGCATGATGATCTATGTCGCTGGCTTGTTTAAGTTTAGCAGAGGTGTCTTTAACCAACTGTCCAATATGTAACCTGGTCTTGTGCCTGCAAGGGATCAACAAAAGATTAAAATATTTTTTTATTGGAAAAAAATCAACATGGAAAGTGAAGACAAATTCTTAATTTTTTTTAAAAAAAAATTGAAGACAAACAAAACTGTGGTGTCTCTAAGATAATTGACAGGCAAGTTTAATTACTCAATGAGGAGTCAATAATATAAAATCATATGCCACAAAAAGGTCAGTTCCAATAGTTTATATGGAATTAAAAGTTTATAAGTTATGCATCATTCCATGGACACAACCACCACCATGACAATTGTATAAAAAGGGCACACAAAAATAAAGGATGAAATTACTATGAGATCCTAGGTATTTCGTAATTTATTTATTTGAATAAAAAAAACAAATATTGATGGGAAAAATGTTTTTGTGTATGCTAGTGAAAATATCATAATTGTCATATTTGGAAAAAAATTCTACAAATCATCTATAACTGTACTTTTATACCATGTTAAAAGAGATTGTTTGGAGTGAGAGGAGCCTAGCAGTGTTTTTTCTTTTACAGGGCCAAATACCGCAAATGCTATTCATTCAAGACAGCTACACATTTATTAGTTCTACTGGCATGGCCTTTGTAAGAGCAACCATGAAGACATGAAGACAGTGTTCAGTTCTTTTTGCAGACTGGTATTTCCCCAAGAGTACTAAAGAAGAAATCAAACAACTTCTTCTGGTCTAATTCTTAAGAGGAAAGCTAAGATTTGTTGCAGCTACTTCATGGAAGGTTTGGCACAGAGGAACCAAAGAACTTTTAAAGACATGTCCAATTGGCTATGACCTTGGGGGCTAGAGCTTGAGAAACAAATTTAAGAATTTGAGTCAACGCAGCTATGGCAATAATTAGTGTGGTTGAGATCGAGAGAAATCGTAGGCCTTTCTTATGATGAAATACATATCAATGAACAGAAAATATTGAGGATTATTTTTACATCAATACCCTAGCTTTGGGACGGTGTGCCTTATCTAAAACATATATCATTATTCTCATCTCTTAATCCAAGGCTTCAGACCACTAGGAGTAACCTTATATACGTACACATTATATGAGGTCACAACCTAGCCTCATATAGTTTGTATTACCCGAGTTGGACTAACTAGTATCTCACATGGTTCCTATTATTTTCCAATACTGCTCCAAACGAAAGTGCGGAGAGACAAACACTAAGAGCTCTACAAACTGAAACTGCATAGAAATGTAGGACTATGATACCCGTTTCCAAAGGAAGAGATGGCGCTAGTCCAAACCACGGGTATCTCCCATGCATATCTTTTCCACGGTCAGAATGTTTTCCTAGAGAAAAAACAAACGCCAAGGACAACGCACAAGACAAAACTATAAAGAAACCTAACATTTTTACGGATACAATCAATAGGAAGCAAACCGCATCGTTGAACCCTCCTCAAAGTAATAGCGGTTCGAAACTCAACAAACAGACAGCAATTCACAAAATTCAACAATCCATTGAGAAAGCCATGGATATCATCGACGAATCATACAATTCAGGAACCCTAGCATCAAAACATCAACAAGAAACCAAAGAGAAAAAAAAAAAAACAAATAACAAATAACAGAAACTCACAGCTTCTCGCGTAGCTCAGGCGTATCCTTAGGTGTTCCTAAGGTATTAACAAGCCTCTGAAACGTAGCGACGGCAGTATTAATCTGAAATATACCCGAAGCAACGGCTTGCGTGGGATCTTGTTTGCCATTGATGAGGTCTCTCCTCGAAGAAGCAAAAGGGCGACCAGCCTCGATATCTTGAAAGCTCATGTCGCCGAGATCCTAACCTTTTCCGAAGAGAGAGAGAGAGAGAGAAACAAGAACAAATCGATTGAAAACAAATCAAAATTCAAGAAAAACACAGATCAAATTCTCCCCTGGAAACGAGGATCGGTAACAAATTATGTAGGCGCTCCTATGGAGGAGGATCAGAGGAATCCTCAAATGGGGAAAGTGGCGAATTAGGGCAATTTGAAGATTGGCCTTTGAGGAATTCGCAATGAGAGAGGGAAAGGAATTCAACTTTTTAGAGAGGGGAAGACGACGATGATGATGGAGGAGAGAGAATTAGAATAATGATTTTTTTAAGAGGTGGAATGGGTTTTGTTATGCTGTGTCGCGCCAAGATCATGATGACCTGTAATCGACGACACGTGGGTGGCTGAGATTTGTCGGAAACCGAGAAGAACAAGGACATTTATATTGTTTCTTTTTATTATCATAATCTTACGTTTTAATCATTTAAGTTCAAAATTATTTAAATATGTAGCCTAAGATATTATAATTTTTTTCAAAAACAAAAATATTATAATCATACCGTATAAACGTGAAAAATAAATATATATTTTAGTTCTATTAGCTATTGATTAAAACATGTATTTTTCATTAACATGTTTGAATCTCTACCGTTGAAATAAAAATAAAATCAATTCATCCAATATATTATTTATTTATTTATTTTTAAATGATAATTAACCTATTTTATTTTGAGTTAAGCTTATTTTGACATTGTCCACTTTATGATAGTACCTACATCATTCATTTTCATGGATCTAAAAATTTTATTCTCACGTCTATTGTTACAAATTTGAGACAAAAGATTATATGATTATGTTCTCACTCTAACGATATTAAAATGTTTAACTTTGTGTAGGGGCATTTGGACGACTGGATCGAGTTATTAAGTTAGAGTTGTTTAGTTTTATACGAAATTAAATAATTTGTATTTGATGTGTAGAATTGTTTATTTGCATTTAGGATATATGTGTTTGGTGTGCAAAATTATTTACCTTTTAATTCTAAAACTTACTTGCAATTTTTTTTTTTTTTTTACCACTGTATATATACACACATATATATAGATATATATTTCCATCCAAATTTTTCTGTAGCAACAAACTTGAGTTTGAATTTTTCATCATCATCATTGTATCTTTTGATTTTCAATTTCACTCCATTTTGATATAGGATTGAATACGAATATAACAAATTTTCTTAAAAATTTTAAAAATTATTTAGGATAAAATTTGCAACATACCCAAATTTAATTATAAATGTTAGATTATATCCAAAATATATATAGATCATTTGGAACAAAATTGTAAAATAGATTTTGTGAAATTTGATTTGGGATAAAGAATTGATTGGGATCCAAATTCAAATTGAATCAAATTTGAAATTTATCTAGAAGGGAATTGAATTATGGTAGAAGCGTGATGATCGCATTCTTTGATTTATTGAAATAATTAAAAATACAAAAATGAGAAGAAAAGGGTTAAACATCATACTTTTACCGATCCACTATCTCCTCCTCGAAGTGGTGAAGTCTAGGTCTTCCTTGCTATACTCCTATTGAGAGATTTTTCTTGGAGAAAAATCTATACAAAATGGCCATAGAGATTCAGTTAATATTTTAATGATAACAAACATTAATTTATTCACTAGCAAATTTGGTATTTTGAATAACCTATTGTGTAAGGCTCGGAAAAGATTTCAATACATTGAATCACTTAGATCGAAACTCGAATAAATAAGATACGACACTCTCTAAGCCCTATTTATAGAACTTTAATTACTCATAATCCTAAAAAAATTTAAATCATATTTGAATATTTATTATTTGCATTATCTCTTAATTTGAATCTTATCCAAAATATTTAATTAATTTATTTTAATCTCATCCAAATAAACTTTATAATAAAATATGTATTAATTGTATCCAATACAATTAATGTCTTTCTTTATAAAATCTGAAGGTTCAATTTTTTCCCCAATATATTGGATCCTCGGTGATCTATAAATGGGATTTTATGAACCTATAGATTATAAACTCATATGACTCAGTATTAATCAATTAAACTTCATTCATTGACTACAAGGCAAACCGCTATACACTTAGTTGAACTATTGTATATTGCAGGACAAGTTGCGATCTTTCGTGAGTTGTTCGTAATTACATATGGGTTAAATGTCCATTTTACCCCTGTAATTACATCTTTTCCTTAAGTATCATTGATCTCTCTAGTGAATAATTTTTTTATGGTCTAGCCACAAGCTAAGTCCTTCTCGCGGCAGTGAAAGGATAAGGCCTCTAGTTCAAGACCTCGAAACGACACTTAAGGGAGTTACTCGTCTACTACCATATATAGGAAGAAGTGAATTTTATATTGTGAAGTTGTGTTTTCAGCTCTTCATTTAGTCAAGTCCCCATAATAATAGACTTATTGAGTAGAAAACTTGGACCACTTTCACTTGTGCAAATCAAAGGTCAATACCTCACATATAGAAGATCATAATTCACTTAGGATTCAAATCGAATCGCACATGATCATTCTATGAGATATTAATCTCATTAATTAACGGATTTATAAGAGATTAATTATTTTGCGGTCCGGTCTTATACATACTCTTTATATAGGATATCTCTACTCACATGTCTCTAAATGAACGGTTTGAATCAAATCATTTGTAATCATTACAATGTGGGTCGTATTTACAATGTCACTAGGATAAGACATCTAATCTTACCTATATATTATAGACATTTAGGTTATTTCTTGAACATGATCAACTTGTACGTCGACTACATATTGTTCAAGACTTTATGTAATAACATTGGATTTTTAACTGTTAATGAAGAATATTGTATATTTAACAATTAAATTAATCAACTAATTAATTATTAGACTTTATGACACAAATCCCAACATATCAAACTATAAGGACCATCATATTGTAATTTAAATAAATAATAATAATTTCACAAGATCCAAATTTGTATGTTTGTTTAAAATAAAACTTTAATTTAAAAAATTCCTTATTCCTTTTAAATATTAATTATTAAGAGTAGAGTTATCGTAAATATGAGAGAGAGCGCAATATGAAACTTTTCGATAAATGTGCATATTTCAATAATAAATAAAAGTTGATAGAATGAACTTCTTTAACATTCTATAAGTATTGAACAAAAAAGTGAATTCATTATTTTAACAAACTCAACTTGATTAGGTTCGGGTAAACACCTATAAGGATAATATAATAATTATTTTTAGAAAATAAAAAATTCAATACCTTGGATTTATATTTCATTTTAAAATTTGTTTGAATTCAACTCTTTTGTGACAAAGAATTGATCAAATTTTATGGGTGTTTAACTTACCAACATGAGTTGAGTTGAGTTGATATAAAAATAGTAAGAAAATTAATTCCATTGTTGTCCACCCAATAATATACTTTGCCTTTTTCTACATTTAATTAACTATCAATTTAAATCTTATTTTAGTCATTTTTTCTCGAGTTCAATCTTACCTAGTGTATTTTGAACTTTGTTGTCAACTCAAATTTATAACTCATTAAATAAGCTATCCATACACCAATTACCATTTTAAAGGTTAATATTTTAATCTTTCACATTATCATTGTTGTACTTAAAAAAATCCTTCATTTATTTATATATTTTTGTCATTGTAATTTCAAAACTAATAAAAGACTACGGGTGTTCTTAGACTATAATCGGCATCAAGTAAAGACAAACACGATATAACAAAAAAGACAACAAGATTGCCGAAATTGAGATCCCAAGACCAAAATAGGTTTAGATAATGGGGATAGCTTGATCCTTGGTTGAGGTCAAGTCTAGACATGCCCTAGTTCGAGAGATTACCTTAAGTCCAAATGAGGCAAATGAAGCTCGATTTCAACCTAGGTCAACCTCAGCATATTGTCAAATAGGGCATGACTCAGTCTGATGGGTTGGTAACCCCATTGCAACTTCTCAATTTTGTTGAAAATAGTATATGAGAACTACACTTATAAATACATCACGACACCTTAAGGGAGAAATAAGTTCATTCTAATACTTGTCACACATATACGTTGTTTGACTTAAGTATCAGAGCTTGTGTGACGAGCACCACGTCAGTGTACAAATCTTTCCATCTTACAAATCATGTCACATTTTCTTTTCGAATTATAAATTTATCATTGCTGTCACGTAAAGGATCATGTATATTTTCTCCTGTAATTAAGATATTTGCAGCAACAACCTTTATATTTTCAAATATTATCTATTCATGTCTTTGTGCTTTCGAAAGGCATGTTTGGTTTTAAACACAACATACTCTGTACTATTGGAATAACACGGTATTACACTTAAATAAAATTTACAATATTGCCATAGCTTTTTTTTTTCCCACCTTCCTTCCTTCTTTGTTGTGTATATATTTTACATGGAATATTCAAAATCATCACATAAAAAGTATAAAAACCAAACCAAGGGTTTGAAACTACATTAAAAGAAACGAGAGTACATGAAATTAAGTTAACGTTTTTAAACGAGATAAGAAAAATAGTATTTAAGCAACGAATTTACAACGACCGCATATACTTTATAGCAATTTTTGCGATGAAACGTAGTACCATCACAAAGCTACAATGAAATCTCAATTTATTTTCATAACGAAATTGTAGAAAATAACAAGTTTTTTATGTGGTTTTTTATTGGGTTGATTGAAATTTAAAGGTCCAATGGCATTATCGTAATTATTGAGCAATGACATTTTTGCAATTATCTCTTCTTCTTGGCAGTATTTTGTGTAACTCTTTTTTGGAGAGGAGAGCAGCCGCTGAACTGGAAAAAGAAGCAACTGCTTGGGGGTTTCGTCTGGTGAGTCGCAACTGCTGAAGTCCACTAACCGCCTGAAACAAAACGTCCGCCGCTGTCCGTGGGTGACAGGGTCTGACGTGGGCGAGCATCCGCGGCGGTGGCGTGGGTGTCCGGAGATATTGATTTCCGTCCGGCGTGCAAGGTCGACGGCGAGGGCGTGGATTTTGTGCTGGTTCTTGTGTGGAGCGACAGCAGTGAGAGATACGTGCGGGCCTGCACGTGATTTGCCAGTCAGAGGCGATAACACACTGTTTTTAGGTTGTTTTGCAGTGAGTTGTTCTCAGTTTTCAAAGGTGACATTGTGTGCGGATCTCTCGGTATCAGTGGATACAAAAATTACAGATTGGTGATTTCGTTGATTATCTATAATTTGTAAAATTCCTTTATTGCTCATTAATAAATTAATTCAAGTTGGTTTTCAAAGTGGGTGTAGACCAAACTGGTCGAACCACTATATATCTTTGTGTTCTTTACTGCTTTCAATTTATTTCTGTTGATTGTTTGCGTTCTGCTTGGCCATCTAAGTTAGGTTAAAAAACTCTCACAAGTGGTATCAGAGCCAGGTTGATCCAAAGAGGTTGTGTGATAGTGTGTGCTGGCATATTCTTTGTTCAGAAATTTTTTTGTTGGAATTAATTTTGACAAATGGCTTTGATGTCTACACGGTTCGAAGTTGTTAAATTTGATGGGAAAGGTGATTTCGGGTTATAGAGGAAAAAGATTAGGGCTATTCTGGTACAACAAAAGGTAGCCAAAATCTTAGATGAAGATAACCTTCCACCAACAATTACAGAAGCTGAAAAAAGGATATGGATGAGATGACCTATTCGACGATAATTCTGTATCTGTCTTAGGCTAGTAGATGAGACTACTACTACAACAGAGTTGTGGAAGAAACTGGAAAGTCTTTATTTGACTAAGTCTTTGCCAAATAAATTATATCTAAAGGAGAAGTTCTTTGGATATAAAATGGACTCAAGTAAAGGCTTAGAAGAGAACCTAGATGAATTCCAGAAGATTATAGTTGATCTCAATAACATCGGTGAGAAGATGTCGGATGAAAATCAAGCAGTTATTCTTTTGACTTCTTTGCTAGAATCGTATCGAGAAGTTAAGGCATCTATTAAATATGGACGAGATTCATTGTCCATGGATATAGTGTTGAATGCCTTGAGAACGAGAAATCTCGAGATTAAAAAGGAACACAAGGATAGAGAGTTACTCATGGCCAGAGGCAGAAATGAGAAAAAGAACAGAAAAGGAAAAGAGTCGAGATCCAGGTCGAAATCAAAGGGGAAAAGCAAAAAGTGTTTCCTAGGTCATAAAGAAGGACACTTTAGAAAGAATTGCCTTTTGAATAAGAGCAAGGAAGCATTTAGTAGTAAGTATACATGGGATTCTAGTACAACAAATATTACTGATGGGTATGATTAAGGTTTTGATGGTGTCTAGCAGGGACATTCAGAATGCTTGGATCATGGATTCAGGGTGCACATTTCACATGACTCCTAATCGGGATTTCTTGATTGACTTTTAGGAAAATGATGGGGGATTAGTTCTGCTTGGTGATAATGGTGCTTGTGATGTAAAAAGAATTGGGTCAGTTTGAATTGCAACACATGATGGTATGATCAGAATTACAAATGTAAGGTATGTTTTAGAACTCAAACGAAATCTAATTTCTCTGGGCGAATTAGATAGAGCAGGTTATTCTTATAAATCTGAGAATGGAGTTTTAAAGGTTATCAAGGGTTTTTTAGTTAAGCTGAAGGGACCTTAAGGAATGGTCTTTATGTGTTGGAAGGTACTGCAGTTTCAGGTGGTGCTGCTATTGCATTTGGGAAAGAAACAGATAAATCTATATTATGACATAACAGATTGGCTCATGTGAGTGAAAGAGGTCAAGCTCTTTCACAACAAGATTTACTTGGAGGAGTTAAAGACATTGAACTCTAATTTTGTGAACATTGCATAATGGGAAAGTCTACCAGAATGAAATTTGGGAAAGGGAAGCATTCTACCAGAGGAATTTTGGATTATATTCATTCAGATTTGTGGGGTCCTACACAGGTACCTTCTATGGGAGGTTCGAGATATTTTATGTCGATCATTGATGAATTTTCAAGAAAGGTGTGGATGTATCCACTGAAACAGAAGAATGAAGCTTTTGGGAAATTTCTTGAATGGAAAAAATAGGTTGAGAACTAGACAGACTGGAAGGTAAAGTATCTGAGGACAAACAATGGTTTGGAATTTGTGAATCACAAATTTGATAAATTTTGCAAATCTGAGGGAATTACGAGGCATTTCACTGTTACATACACTCCACGGCAGAATGGTTAAGCTGAGAGGTTCAACAGAACAATTATGGAGCGTACAAGATGTCTCTTGACAAATGCTTCATTACCCTTGAAGTTTTGGGGGGAAGCTGCCCAAACAGCCTATTATCTAAATAGGAGTCCGTCTTCCGCTTTAGGCCTAAAGACTTCTCATGAGATATGGACAGGAAAAGCTCCAAGCTTGGATCATCTCAGAGTGTTTGGATGTTTAACTTATGCTCATGTTAAGGAAGAGAAGCTGAATAAGAGGGCACTGAAATGTATGTTTATTGGTTATCCTCAGGGTGTTAAAGGATATAAACTTTGGTGCTTAGAAGAGGGCAGAAATAAATGCATTATCAGCAGAGATGTGACCTTTAATGAAACAAAGATGCCATTTCGTGTCAAAGAGCAGCAAAAATAACAGACAGTTGATCAGGTTGGGGTAGAGGTTAGAATTGATTCTAAAGCACAACCATCAGTTAGTTCAGGTGATTCCAGTGATCAGTTATCTAGTTCTGATGGTAGACAGCCTTAACTGCAGAGAACTTTGATTGATGAGGGAGCTTTTGATGAAGAAAGCTCAAATGGCAGTGACCTAGAGAACTATCAGCTTACACGTGACAAGCCTCAGCGGGTGAGGCAAGCTCCTACGAGGTATGGTTATGCTGATTTAGTTGCTTATGCTCTTACTTTGTGCAGTTGACGTATTGAAGCATATAAGGGGGAGAAGCCGTCTACTTTTTGAGGAGGCTATTGTATCTAATTCGAAGGAAAAGTGGAAGGATGTTATGGAAGCAAGATTATTCTCGTTGCAAAAGAATTAGACTGGTCATTGGTTCCAAAGCCTCCTAAATCAGAACTCATTCAGTTAAAGTGGATTTATAAAATCAAGCCAGGTACAGGTGACAGCAACGCTAGGTATAGGCTAGACTGGTAGCCAAGGGCTACACTCAAAAAGAGGGAGTTGACTTTCATGAGATTTTCTCTCCGGTGTGAGGCATTCGTCCATTCGATTAATTTTATCTATTGCTGTTCACTTTGATATGTTTGTTGAACAGATGGACGTCACCACAACTTTCCTTCATGGTGAATTGGAGGAAGTGATCTACATGGCTCAACCTAAGGGCTATGAGGTGAAAGGAAAGGAAGACATGATTTGTCGTCTTCGCAGGTCCGTCTATGGACTGAAGCAATCGTCGAGACAATGATATATTAGGTTTGACATCTTTATTCTGAAGCAGGGGTTTCACAGGAGCTCATATGATGCCTGCGTGTATTGGAAACTATCTCAGAAAGGTACATATACTTATTTACTTCTGTATGTAGATGATATGATTATGGTGTCTAAGGATTATTCTGAAATCTATGATCTCAAGAAACGTTTGATTAGTGAATTTGAGATGAAAGATTTAGGTGAACTAAAAAGGATCCTAGGGATGGATGTGAAAATAGATAGGGCGAAAGGTTTGTTAACAATTACGCAGGAGAGTTATGTGTATAAACTGCTTGAGAAGTATAATATGTCTGGTTGTAAGGCAGTTTCGACACCCTTAGCATCTTATTTTAGGCTTTCTTCATCTCAGTGTTCTATTACTGAACAAGAAGGTTAGAGATGGCTAATATTCCCTATTGTAATGCTGTTGGAAGTATTATGTATTTGATGATTTGTACTAGGCCCGACTTAGGATATGCTATGAGTATGATAAGTAGGTTTATGTCAAATCCTGGGAAGGAGCATTGGAATACAGTTAAATGGGTGCTTCGATATTTGAAAGGCAGTGCCAGTGTATCATTGTGTTTTAGCAGGGATTGTGATAAATCAGCACTATTGGAAGGCTTCACAGATGCAGCACAGACCTTGACAAAAGAAGGTCTCTATCAGGTCACATTTTTCGTTTGTTTGGTAATGTGATCAGTTGGAAGGTTGCTCTACAGTCAGTTGTTGCCTTGTCTACTATTGAGTCAGAGCATATTTCAGTGGGTGAAGCTGTGAAAGAGGCAGTGTGGTTGAAAAGGATAGTTGGTGAGTTGTTGTCGCAGGAATTCATTTATATCGTCCGTTGTGATAGACAGAGTGCTATTCATCTTGCGAAGAATCCTTCTCATCACGGACGGTCTAAGCATATCGATGTCAAATTTCATTTTATTAGAGAAGTTGTGGCCCAGAAAGATGTTGAACTGGTCAAGGTTCATACAGTTGTCAAATATGTTAACTAAGGTTCTTCCAGCTCATAGATTCAAATACTTATTAAATGGGCTGAATATTAAATCTGGATGATAGGAAGATTAGAGAATCAGCTTAACACTTAAATATTCTTGTTATGAAGGAGATTTGTAGGATTTGTGAAAAATAACAAGTTTTTTAAGTGGTTTTTTATTGGGTTGATGGAAATTTAAAAGCCCAATGGCATTATCGTAATTATTGAACAGTGGCATTTTTGCAATTATCTCTTCTTCTTAAAAAATAGGGTAGTATTTTGTGTAACTCTTTTTAAGAGAGAAGAGCAGCCGTTGAACTGAAAAAAGAAGCAGCCGCCTGGGGGTTTCGTCTGGTGAGCCGCAACCGCTGAAGTCCACGAGCCGCCTGAAGCAAAACGTCCGCCTGCTGTCCGTGGGTGACGAGGTCTGACGTGGGCGAGCGTCCGCGGTGGTGACGTGGGTGTCCGGAGAGATTGATTTTCGTCCGGCGTGCGAGGTCGACGGCGAGGGCGTGGTTTCGCGTTGGTTCTTGCGTGGAGCTGCAGCAGTGAGAGATACGCGCGGGTCTGTGCGTCGGTCAGAGGCGATAACACACTGTTTTTGGGCTGTTTTGCAGGCGAGTTGTTCTCAGTTTTCAGAAAGCGACATTGTGTGCGGATCTCTCGGTATCAGTGGATACAAAAATTACAGATTGGTGATTTCGTTGATTATCTATAATTTGTAAAATTCCTTTATTGCTCATTAACAAATTAATTCAAGCTGGTTCTCAATGTGGATGTAGACCAAAATGGTCGAACCACTATATATCTTGGTGTTCTTTACTACTTTCTTTACTACTTTCGATTTATTTTTGCTGGCCATCTAAGTTAGGTTTAGGAACTCTCATAGAAATAAAAATTTTTAGAGATACTTTATTTTGCATGTCGCTAAAGATACTATTTATTGGAGTGAAACTAAAAATACGGTAAAAAAGAATCTTAAAAATATGCGAAATAAAATGGAATTATACATTAAATAAATTTAAAAAAAACCGAGAGTATGGACAATTTGAATGATCCAAATCTCCTAAAAACAAAAAATAGTTAAAAATAAGAATTAAATTTGATCGAGTCGGTTCATAGTTTATATTCTAAGGGGCTAAAACCGACCATATGCTATGATATAATATAAACTAAACTGTAATTAAAAAAAAAAAAAAGAAATCTATTTAGAGCCATATGTGTTCATCGAAATATATATATATTTAAAGCTAAAAGCAATTCGTTCACATTTTAAATTTTTTTTGCTAAATTACAAGCTAATCCAATAGCTTTCCAGAAGTATCCTAAAACTACTTAAAACTTTTAAATTTGTGTTTAATAAATTATTAAAAATTTTAAAAATTACATATAAATCCATACATTTTTATTTATATCTAATAAGTTATTGACCAACTTGAAATTTTTAAGAAAATCAATATTCAGATACGAAATGGAAAGTTCGATATTCTCATAAATATTTGAATAGATTAGTAAAGGTTAAAAACTATTGCATATGTTAGAGGCACTATTTGACACAAAATTGAAAGTTCAATAAATACAAGGGTTGGTTGGATCGAGTTAAGGGAATATTGATTAATCAAACCCAAACCATATATTTTTCATATTTGGTCAAGTGGGGTAACCGAGTTTGCTTTGCATCAACACAATAGATAAGAGAAGAAAAAATCAAGATAGATATACAAACTCACTATTCTTGATTATTCATTTAAACTTCTAAACTACATCTTCTTAGTACAAAGTGAGATATCCAGACATAAGAGCAGGAAAGGAAAAATAAAGTAAGGAAAGAACATAAATCAGACGGAAAACTTTAAAGTGTTGTATTGTTGTTGTCAGATGGAAAGGGGAAGTGACGACCAAGTTTGACAAGGTGATAAACGATTGGCGATAGCTGGTGGCTGGTCCAACAACGGTTGAGACTAGCAAATGCAATAGAGGTCAAATAACCCTGGGAACAAGAATAGAAAGGAAGGAACGATTGACGGGATGATGAACAATATGACTAAGATTTGTCGACGAACAATTGGATGTAAATATTGTTAGCCATAAAATGATTTGCAATTTGTTGGAGAAGATAGAATAAATGGTTGGAGCATTAGGACAAAGTTGAAAAGAATGAAAATCCTAAAAAATAAATATTTATACGTGTATAGATGATCGGTCTGATTCGAGTTGAATGGATGGTTTTTTTTCCTTAAACGCGAGAACCGAACCGAACCAGTTGATTCTTGCATAATAAAATTCAACTCAACCTAAAATAAATTCTAACATCCTAATCTAATCGATTTGGTCAGATTTTTTTTTTATTTGTCAGTTCATTAAATACTCTTAAGTTCATGGTTAAATTTAACATTTTTAAAAATTGAAACTTATGAAATTTGAAGTTGAGACAAATAAAATTTAAAGACCTATTAATTAAAAAAAAAATACAATAGTGAAAAATAATTAAAAGCTTATTTGATAATTTCACAGCTGAGATTGAAGACAGAACCTGTAAATTGCAACGTGGCCCGTCACAGTTTCCGTGCAGAAGGCCGCCCCGTTATGGAAATTCCCTCCCCGTCCCGTTATCTCCGTTTCGAATCTACACGGTTGTTTTACGCGCATAATAGCGCGTGTAATACAGTCCCTAGTACGAAATATCTCGATACTATAAATATCCATCAAAACGGAGCCTTGTTTGTTCGTGCCATAGCGATTTTTTCTCATCA
Source organism: Benincasa hispida (assembly GCF_009727055.1). NCBI lineage: Eukaryota > Viridiplantae > Streptophyta > Magnoliopsida > Cucurbitales > Cucurbitaceae > Benincasa > Benincasa hispida. Next base: position 211,157 of record NC_052359.1, on the reverse strand, counting down.
GAGGCGACGAAGACTTGTGAGCACTGAGAGAGAAATCCCATTTTCAGAATTAAAATTTCCGTTTTCTAATTCGTCTAGGTTTCAGTTTTCCGGTGATCGTCGGTTGATTCCGTCTCCGTTCCGGCGAATTTATCTTCGTCATTTCCAGCGATGTCGGTTAGTACTTCATGAATTTCCCTCTCTTTTCATCGTGTTTGAAGATTGGGATTGTGGGAGGTGGCAGATGGTTGGGGCAAAATTTCATTGGGTTAGATTTGGAACGTTATTCTGTAGTTTTTCATTGGGGTAATGGCGTATTAGTGCAATGTGCGGCGAAGGGATTAGATCTCTTGTGGTTTACTTTCTCGTTTGACTTTCCCATTTGAGGGTTTTGTGTAATGTCGAGATTTTTCCCAATCAGTGTATCAAGAATCGAGATTAATGTTTAAGCAAATGGGTCCATTTCTATGGTTCGATTGATGAAATGTACTGGGAGTTTGTGCCCATGTTCGCTCCTCCTTCTGTATCTGGAGCTGCATAGAAGCATACATTCGAAATTAAAACCAGGAGCGTCATGGCCGTAATTAATACTTCGAACTGTATAATCTTCGCATCTTTTGGATTTTAATTGCTGCTTGTCTTTGTCGATTTCCATTGTTTCTTCGCTGCACCCGTGAGATTTTTCCTTTTGATTTTCATTTATTTTCTGGCCATAATTGGTTTTTTGCTCTCTTTCTGCCTTACGGTTATCACGGTTCAGTTGTAGCAATGATTTATCCACCTTCTTGGAAATAGTGATAGATTTCTTGATCTTTGTCTGAAGTGCTTGTTTTGTTCTGTATGCAGATTAAGACTGTCAAAGTCAGCAATGTCTCCCTTGGAGCGTCTGAACGAGACATAAAGGAGTTTTTTTCCTTCTCGGGTGACATTGAATATCTTGAAATGCAGAGGTCTGTGTACGGATTTTAATTTCAGTTTATGATATATATTCTCTTTGTTCAATTTTATTCAAACACTAGGTTTTTGTTCTTGTGCAGCGAAAGTGAACGGTCCCAAATTGCTTATGTAACCTTTAAGGACACGCAAGGAGCAGAGACTGCGGTTCTTTTGTCTGTAAGTTCACTTTGTAGACAATATCTGTAGTTCGGAGTAATTACAAGTTTTATACCCATTGGCATTTATCTAACTCTCAAAGATTCCATTATTAGTCGAGCTGTGTGTCAAAGTTGAAATATGGTTGGCTTTATGGTTGCTCAGTGTTAAAAATGATGGTGTTCTTGGCTGTTATTAGTGGTCAAATGACTCAAATAATAAGGGCCATAACATCTATTCTTCTATTTTCTTTAGTTATACCTTACATCATTTCCGCCTTCATAAAAATGCATTGGTTTCAGCCGATAAATGGATTATCAGAATCATTCTACCAGCCCTAATATCTATATTAAGTGAATATTCCTTCCATTTTACAATCAAGTGATGATGATCTGAGTGAGCATTTTTGCCTCTTTATGAATGGTGCAAGGGACATGAATCATGATCTTTGGTGCAAGCATCAGTAGGTCTAATTTTGGTTTCATTGATCTTCTATTATTTGAGCACATAAGATAACTTAGCTGGAAGTATGTTCTGACTTCAGCGTCATTCAGATTGTTCCTTTTCTCATTCCTTGAGATGTATTTTATCTGATTTTTTTCTTCCGGATGTTTATAACCTGTTATACTGAACAAAGCAATACAAATCACCTGAGCTAGTTAGATTAATGGAGCTCAACTTCTTGTCAGGGTGCAACTATAGTGGATCTTTCTGTCAACATCACTCTGTGTCCTGATTATGAGCTCCCTCCTGAAGCTACCGCACCGCCCCCTGTAAGATTCTTGGAAGTTCGTTTTGTTTTGTTTTGTTTTTTGTTTTTTGCCTGCTATGTGTGCGGCTGTATGCCACCTTATACGTTCTCTCTTAGTGAACCAGCTCATCATCTTCATTGTTGTAGGCCCCTGGAACTAAAGCACCCGGTGCTGCTGAATCCGCCTTTCGCAAAGCAGAGGATGTGGTTAGTGGCATGCTAGCCAAGGGCTTCATCTTGGGTAAAGATGCACTCAACTCGGCAAAGGCATTTGATGAGAAACACCAGTTATCTTCCACGGCTTCAGCTAAAGTTGCTACATTGGATAAAAAAATTGGGTTCACTGAGAAAATTAGTGCTGGTACGTTGTTGGTGAGCGACAAAGTTCGGGAAGTAGACCAGAAGTTTCAGGTTTCCGAGAAGACTAAATCAGCATTTGCAGTTGCAGAAGAAAAAGTTAGCAATGCTGGATCTGCCATTATGAAAAACCGATATGTAATGAGCGGGACTAGCTGGGTTGCTGATGCTTTCAATAAGGTAGCCAAGGCAGCTGGAGAAGTTGGTCAGAAAACAAAAGAGAAAGTCGTGGTATCGGAAGAAGAACAGAAAAAGAAGACGGTCGAAGATTTTGCTAAGGTTCATCTCTCGGAATCCCCAAAGGCTGCATCAGCACCCCCTGAGGAGCCTCAACAACGTCCCAAACCTGAACCAGCTCAAGGTCTGATTCTCTGAATTGTTGTGATGTTTGTTGATATCTATGTCTGAAAGTTCTTGTAGCTGTAATGTGTACTTCCTCTTCGTTTCTGGCATGGTTGGTTATATGTTAGAGTGAAAATATAGAATAGATTTCATCCTCAATTAGTGGTCGGACTTTATTGCATAAGATATCTTCATTTGTCAGAATATAAAAACAGCAGATTTTTCCATATTGAGAACAAATTCTGCTCTTTTTACAATGCTATGTATCAGTGCAGTTCTGGCTAGTCTTTGCATTTCAGGGATTTATTTATTTTGTGCTTGGAATTTTTCTTTTGGAACTTCGTTCTTTTAGAGAGTATATGGTGTCTCTCTATAAGGTAACTTTGAAACTCCGTTTGTTCTTAATTTTAAAAATGTATGATGGATTTCGTTTCTGCCTTTTTCTTAAAGTTTTACTAGAGTAAAAATAATGAAAAATGAGTCTTAAAACGGATTGTCAATGACTTAAAATATTTTGGTGATTCAAATTGTTGTTTTAGGTTATCGCAACACTACCACACCCTTCCAAGTCTCAATTTCCATTCTAGATTCTATAGATTTTCTACTCCAAAATAGTTTGAAACCTTTATTTGATCAAATATAATATTTCAGCTTTTGAAAATCACCAAAATGTTTTTCAACTAACTTGAAAATCACCAAAATGGCCAAAAAGCATGTAAAATTGAGTTAACCAAATTTTAACACTCCAAAATGCACTCAATTTAGTGAGATAAGTGACATTTTATAGAAGTAAATATAAATTTAAAATTAATTTAAAACTAATTTTGGAATTTCTTACTTAATGAAGTCAATTTTTGACCTTTGACCTTCAAAGCTCGGTGAAATCAACATTTGACTTCGACCAACTTTGATTAATTACATTTGATTCAAAATTAATTTAAAATCAAAGTAATATTAAATAATTCATTAAACGATTTAATTAATTTAGTTTAATATTCAATTATTAAATCCAACATTAATCCCAATGGATCCTAATGTTTAGTCCCAGGATACTCCACCAATAGCTGCACTCTTTCAATTGTAGATATATTTCGATCCTTCACAGGTTGTTCGTATTTACAGCTGAGTCAAAATTACTGTTTTACCCCTATAATACATTTTGCTTCTTAAGTATCCACTGATCCATTAATGAACAATTAGTTTATAGTCCTACCAAAAATCGAATATCTCTCGTCATAGATAGAGAGGGTGGAGCCCCTTGTTCAAGACTAGGAGTCAGTACTTAACGGAACAACCTATCTACTAACCCTGGAATCTATGTCCCCAGCTATCTACCCGGTCTCACCATTAAAATGGGAGGCTTATTGAGTGGCGATGTTGAGCCATTCTCACCATGCATATTAAAGGATAATCCCGAATAAACATGAGTTCATAATTAGCTCAGGATTAAGATCGAGTTACCTTAGGTCATCGAAATAAAATAGTCAGTTTTAACAGTAGACGACGTTATAAAGAAAATTGATTATTTCATGATCTGGTCTCATGCAAACATCTTTTGCATAGGATGTCCCCACTCACATATCTCTAAATAAACAATTCATAATCTCATCGTCTGTCTTAAATACAAAATGGGACGCATCCATAGTATTTCCAGAATAAGATATGCAACCCACCCTACACTTATAGACCGTTTTGGCTATATACTCAAACTTGATCCACTTTTATGTCTCCATATAAAGTTCAAGTACTCATGTTATAGCCAGAGGTTCGTTAGTTTATTGGATTTAGGCATTAACAATTGCAATTTAAATTTTAAATACAACTTTATTGAATATACCTCAATAAAATCTTTATTGCAAAATAAAATATATTTAATGTTTACAAACTGCGAGTTTTAGGACATACAACCCAACAAACTCTCACTTGGACTAAAACTTTAGTGGATTTATATATATACAATGTTGAGTATGAGAGAATGATACAAAACAATAAACTAGGGCATTGGGTACCCATGAATTCTTCCACTTGTCCTAGATTTATGAATCTCGTAGTCCTAATCCGACTAGGTGACCCTTGAACACTTTAGCGTGCCGACCTTCGTAAATTGATCGGCTAGATTGTCTTCTGAGGTGATCTGCGTGACTATCACGTCTCATCAGTGTACGATCTCCCTGATGAGATGATACTTTTGCTCGATGTGCTTTCTATACTTATGGCTTCTCGGTTCTTTCAAATTTGCAACTGTTCCACTGTTATCACAATAGAATATGATAGGCACATACATATTTGGAACTACTTCCAAATCAGTTAAAAATTTCCTAAGTCATACCACTTCTTTTGCTAAGCTACATATTCTGCTTCCATGATGGAGTTAGTAATACAACTTTGCTTTATACTTCTTCATACTATAGTTCATTCATTTAAAGTGAACACTAATCTTGAAGTTGATTTCCTCAAATCGATCTGAAAATCAGAGTTAGTGTATCATTTAAGGATCACATCCTTAGCACCATACACAAATATATAGTCCCTCGTTCTCCAAAGATACTTAAGAATGTTCTTAACGACAATCCAATGATCATATCTAGGATTGGACCGAAACATGTTGACTACTCCAACTGCATAACATATGTCTGGGCGTGTACACAACATGACATACATCAAACTCCCAACTGCTGATGCATAAGGAATTCGTTTCATAACCTCAACTTCTTGAGGTGTCTTAGGACACCGTTCCTTAGATAGAAGAATTTCGTGTATGAAAGGTAACAGACCTCTCTTGGAATTTTACATCTTATATCTAGACAACATCTTGTCTACATAAGATTCCTGAGATAAGACTAGCATTTTGTTCTTGCAATTCCAAACTATTTGGATTCCAATAACATATTGAACATCTCCCAAATCTTTTATTTGAAATTGGGATGCTAGCCATCTTTTAATGCTAGTAAGGAATCCTACCTCATTCCCAATAAGTAGGATATCATCAAGATATAATATCAGAAAAGCTACAATCTTGTTGACAATAGGATGCGTAGTAGCGTTCAAAGATCACTCTTTGGCCTTTAGATTCACTTCTCTATTTGGGTGAGATCTTTGTAGATGAATAGTTGTTAGAGAGGCATCCTTTTGGATGGATAGAAAAAAGAAAATGTTCATCCTCTTCGTCCTCAAGCTCGAACTCATAATAGTTTACGGGAAACACGGTCGATCATGTAGTTAACCAATATTTATAGCATGTTTGCTTGAATGCATGGCTCAGCTAACACATCACCTCCCATGCGCCACACTAACCTCAATACCATCACATACCCTTGGACACATATCCTTTTTGCATGGCTTACCTTTGGCGCATGCGTCCATCAAGATCAACACATCTCCTTCATCGCTTGCCACTCATACTAACCTTGTTCTATGCGTCTGTGATGCCTTTTCTAACCTCGAATGACCTTGGCGCATAATTAATCTTAATGCATAGCACACCACCACCTCATGGCCAAGCTTAATTAATACATGACTAGGGCCCTTCAATGCATAGCTAACCTCGACCATAACAATCTTAGGCAACAACTCCATGCGCCTAACATGTCTTTCATGCCCCGCCTAGTTATATGCGTCCAATTAGCTTCTTAAGGCCAATGCTTAATCTAAATGACCGCATTCTCCTTCCCATGCCTAGCCTTATGATTGGCGCATACTTCATAGGCCAACGCATAACACCTTTATATTTTCTTGTAAACACAAGGTTTGTCAACGTTATATTCAAAGTCAAAAGATTTGATCGCAGTGTCAAGTCTTATATTCCGAGATTGAGATGCTTGTTTCAATCCATAAATGGATCGTCCGAGCTTGCAAATCTTTTGCTCTTGACCCCGTTCAATGAATCCCTCTGGTTGAGACATATAGATGCTCTCTTCAAGATAGCCATTAAAAAAGGTTGTATTGACATCCATTTGCCATATTTCATAATCATAAAAGGCAACAATGAACAAGAGTATTTTAATTAACTTAATCATAACAACTGGAGAGAAGGTTTCTTTATAGTCCACCCCCATCTTTGGGTAGACCCTTTTGTCAGGAGTCATGCTTTGTAGGTCTGTACCTTACCAGCTTGGTCTCGTTTCCTCTTGTAGATCCGTTTTCAACTAATAGGTTTTACCCCATCTGGTTGATCTACAAGTTTCCAGATAGAATTGAAGTACATAGACTCCATTTCGAGGTTCATGCCTTTTATCCACTGGTTTTGATCTACATCTTCAATTACCTGTTTAAAGGTTAATGGATCCTCTAAGCCATCATCAGGTATGACGACCTGAGTTTTTGTCAAACCAATGTAATGGTCAGGCTGTTGAATAAACCCCCTCTCCTCCCCCACCACGTCGAGGCACTCTAAACTCTTGAGAAGGATGTGATTGGTTAGATGTACCAGTTTCATCAACAACTCTTGTTGAAGGACTAGTCTGATCAACAACCCTTGTTGATCTATCTGTAGCCTTTGTAGAAATTTTATTCAATACTAGTTTACTGCGAGGTTGATGATTTCTTACGTGGTTCTCCTCTAAGAATGTAGCATTTGTCGATATAAATACTTTTTCATCTTGAGGATCATAAAATAAACCATTTTTTGTTTCTTTAAGGTATCCTACAAACAGGCACGATGTTTAAACTTCTTTGGATTATGTGCCAACACATGTGTCAGGCATCCTCAAATCCTGAAGTGAGTAAACTACCTTTACATCATCTCTGTAACTTATAAGGTATTTCATAAACACTTTTTGAGGGAACCATGTTCAAAATATAAACAACAATCTCTACTGCATGTCCCTAAAATGAATTAGGCAATTAAGCATAACTCATCATCGGACGAACCATGTCCAACAGGGTTCTATTTCTCCTTTCCGCTACACCATTATGTTGGGGTGTACTGAGTGCTATGAGTTAAGATCGAGTTCTGTGTTCTATCAAATAATCCTAGAATCTCAAGTCCATTATACTCTTCACCTCGATTTGGTCGAAATGTTTTAATCTTTTTACCTAACTAGTTCTCAACTTTTGTCTTATACTTCTTGAACTTTTCAAGGGTTTCAAACTTATGATGCATTAGGTAAACATAGTCATATATAGAATAATCATCAATAAAACTGATGAAATATTCATATCCTCATCGTGCCTTGACATTCATCGGACCACGTAGGTTTGAATGCACGAGCTTTGAGGATTCTTTAACTATAAGACATTTTTCTGTAAAAGATCTTATGGTCTTCTTACCCTAAAAAAGACTCACACGGAGGTAAAGAGTTGTCTTCTAACTGATTTAGGAGTCCACTCTTAACCAATCTCCCAATCCTATTGAGATTTATGTGGCCAAGTCTTAAGTGTCAAAGATAGGCATTAGGAGAAACTTTTCGCCTCTTATTTTGAGTTTAAGCTGTTTTCAACATCTCTATGTTTAAAGCAGTTTTTTTCTTCAGTTGGTTTTAACACATATAAGTTATCTTTTAGGTTTGTAAAACATATTTTAATACCTTTCATTAACTTCAAAAGAAACTTTATACTTTTGTTCTAGCAAACGTGAGATAGATATTACATTCTTCCTCATAGCAGGAACATAAAATACATTTTTAAGAAAAATGAATCTATCTTCAACAAAAAACTTCATATCTCCCACTGCTTTAGCTGAGACAACCTCTCTAGTCTCAACCTTAAAGGTTGTCCCACCTTCTGTAAGTTGTCTCTAGGAACAGGTTTCCTAAGTGAAAGCACACATATGATTAGCGACCCTTGAATCTAATATTCAGGTTAATTTATCATTTTCCACTAAACATGTTTCAAGAATGAGTAAATCATATTTACTTTGTTGTGCTTTCTCTCTATGACAATATTTTTTACTTTCGACATATCTAGAATATGTTTTCTAATAGAGGTTCTATCCTTTATATCGGATATGCTCTCGATATGGAAAACAATTTTAGCAGAAACCATATTCTCGAATTTCTTAGCCAGTATATCGATATTGTTTATTTTCGACATATCTAGAACATGATCTCTTTAGTGGAAACCATGTTCTCAAATTTCTTATCCAGTATATCGGATATGCTTGATTAGATATGGATTCAGGTCTTATCATTTGCCTTAATCCATCTGTCATAAGCATTTCAAACATTTTAGTTTGCATATGAGCTGGGAGTTAGAAGACATTCCTATGTTAAATCAAACTTTAAACCATTATTTGCTAGTATTGCAATTATATTCAATTTCCATGTTGAATAATTATGACCATTAAACTTATCAGAAGCGAGTATTTATATAGAAGAGTTTGACATGTTGAAAATATAAACAATTTCTATTAGTAAATTGCTTTTAAACCCAATCAAAATTTTAGCAAAATTAATTATATACCCAAATTTTATTATTTATTTGCAACAATACTTTAGTGAGTCAGAATAGATGCTACCGAGGGGCAGTAAAATACTCATTCACTGAAGCAAAATAGTCTTGACTAAATACTAGTACCAGAACAACTATTTATTCATATAATCATTTAATTATCGTTTTCGGTCAAGAATTTACTAACACTTAGTAATCCTTGGAAGTGTAACCATCCATTTTCAGATCCCACAGATCAGTATCAACAAGCTCCCAAATTGGAAAACAATTGTTGATAACAGACCTAAGAAACCCTATTCATTTATGAAGATTGCGGTATTCTGATCCCTATGAAACAACTCTCTGAATGGGTGGTCGCTCCTAGGGCGACTCGCAGGCAAAACATAAGAATCTCACGGTGCAACTTAATGGAAGAGAACGTAGGATACATTGTCACACATCCTTCACCCCCTTATTATGAACTACTTCCTTTATTCATCTTGCTATTGACCCATGCAAACACTTTTCGCATGGAGGTCACTCCTAAGACTCGAAGCCGAGCATGAATATCACAGTATGAACTTTTAGGGAGAGCTAAAAATAATATATTGTATATATTATTAATCCCCCACTAAAGTGTTATATTTGTCTCGAATAAATATTTATTTAGGTGTATTCCGGCTAATAAATACAATCTAAGTCTAGGTGTTTATCCAAGTATGACATTTATATTTGGATTTAACTTACGATGTCTAAGTGATAAACCAATTTATTACCTCACATTGCTCATGCATTCTCATAAAACCGAGTTAACAACACTAAAAAACTGGCTAAAATCCCTAAGTAGCAGGTGTTCTGTAAATCGTCAACTTAAGTACCTTCAGCCTTAGATAGGATTTAGCCCGGGTGAGTTTGTAACCGAAGTTTTACAAAATAACGACCTATTTTAGCTATTTAAAACAAGTTGCCATTTTTTAACCATAGGTGAACATGCATGTTATCATTGTTATAGATTTTTAAAAGTCTAATTGAATTTATAACTTTTATAACTTAGACATTCATCCATAACATACATCATGCATTTCATAATTTAATATAACAATTTATATTAAAACTCATGAAATCCTAAACAAGAAAATTATATTATAACACTTATAACATACAACATACATTTCATATATTAATATTCATAAAATTCTAAGCATGCAAAATTATATTATAACATTTAAAACATACTTTTTAATGCATGCAACATGTTATCTTATAGTGGGATTTTAAATCTACATGACATTCTTTATGCACAATCAATATTAATATAATTAATAAATACATTCATAATGCATAATTAATAAAATACACTAAAGTGGACCGATTTTAGTATATTTGGCAAACAAACAACTAAATTATTACAACAATAATTCAGAAACAACTCCGAACCACTCCCGAACACTTCGAATCAGCCCGAACCAACTTAAAAAACCTTGAATTAGAACTCCAAAGCTTGAAAATTAGGCTGAACCAGCTAAAAAAATCGAACCGATCCAAACCGGTCTCCACAGTCCAAAAATTTGCTTAAAAAATAGTTTACGTCTTACTTCGATTTCTTCAAATTACAACCTAATATCAACTCTAATGACATTGGAAAAATTACCAAATCCTTTTCACACATTAAAGCCTATAAAAAAAACTAGGCAATTATAATAATTACAACCAAATCAAAGCTTAAAAAAATGCCAAAACTGTAGTATATCCACTTTGGCCATCACACTTTCATCTCATGACATAACACTCACCAAACTAAAATTAATGCAAATTTATGCTTAAAACATGCTCTGATACCAATTGTAAGAATAAACAACGTGTATGCGAAAACAATTTGGATCTTAAGCACTCTAAATTTCGTTAATTTTAAAGATAAAACATGCATGCAAATAACTTTGAAATCAGGGTTTGAGTTACAACCTTTGTAGTTCTAAATTGACCACCGCATTCCAATCTCCTCATGAACCGGCGAACCACCACGAGGGTCTTCCCAATCTTCTCCGACCTTAGAGCGAGATGATGGGATCCGGTGAGTGCCTAAATTTAGATGAATTTAGAATAAAAAATGAGAGAGAATTGGGGACTTCAATTCTAAAACTCTTTTAGAATCTCTAAGTTGTTAGGAAAAATTTGTTTTTCAACTAATTTAAAAATGACCAAAATAGCCAAGAAGTTTAATCTTTATCAAAACATCCTATTTACAGAGCAATTACATGCAATTAATGCAAAATTGAGTTAACCAAATTTTGACACTTCAAAATGCACTCAATTTAGTAGAATAAGTGATACTTTGTGGAATTAATACTTTGTCAAATGAATTACTCACTAATTCACTAAAAGTTGAACTTTTTCACTAAAAAATATTATTGGATCTTTTCACTAAGTGAAGTCAACATTTGACTTTAGTCAATTTTTGATTAAATATAATTTTAATTCAAAACTTATTTTGGAATTCCTACTTACTGAAGTCAACTTTTGACCTTTGACATTCAAAGCTTGATGAAGTCAACATATGACTTTGACCGATTTTGATTAATTCTATTTAATTCAAAATTAATTCAAATAATTAATTTTAAATCAAATTAATATTAAATAATTCATTAAAAAATTTAATTAATTTAATTTAATATTCAATTATTAAATCCAACACTAATCTCGATGAATCCTTATTCGTAGTTTTGATATTTAAATCTTATTTAAATATCTCAAGCTCTCTCTTTATCATTCAATTGGAAATTGAATGACATACCATTAAATATATCATATATATTTAACGCTTATTCCTTAATTCGAATATGAATACTTCAAACTCACTCGTCACACTACAAATCATGAGCTCCAACGATCACTGAATTAACCAACATTCGCTAACTACCAGGACACCCCAATAAAGCCCAATAGTTGCACTATTCTCATTGTAGAGATATTTTTGTCCACTTGATTTAACTATGATCAGTAAGTCGATCATTCACATATTGTTCGTATTTACAGTTAGGTAAAAATTATCATTTTACCCTTGTAATAAATTTTATTCCTTAAATCTCCATTGATCCACTAATGAACAATTGGTTTATGGTTCTACTAATAAACTGAGTCCTCTCAGTCATAGAGAGGGTAGGGCCCCTTGTTCAAGACTAGACTAGGAGTCCGTACTTAAGGGAATAACCTATCTGCTAACCCTGAAATCGGGTAGGATTGAATTCGATTTTGCAGGACTATGTCCTCAGCTATCTACCGACCCTTACCTTTACAATGGGAGGCTTATTGAGCGGCGATGTTGAGTCACTCTCACCCATGCAGATCAAAGGATAATCTCAAATAAACAGGAGTTTATAGTTAACTTAGGATTAAGATCGAGTTAACTTAGGTCATCGAAATGAAACAGTCAGTTTTAACAGTAAACGATGTTATAAAGAAAAGTGACTATTTCATGGTTCGATCTCATGCAAACATCTTTTGCATAGGATGCCCCCACTCATATGTCTCTACATGAACGATTCAAGATCACATCATTTGTCTTAAATACAAAGTGGGCCGCATTCATATTGTCTCCAAGATAAGGTAACCAGCCATATCCCTGTACTGTTTTGGCTATATACTCAAACTTGATTCACTTTTATGTCTCCACATAAAGTTCAAGTATTCATGCTATAGTAAGAGATTCGTTAGTTTATTGGATTTAAGCTTTAACAAATGCAATTTACATATTCAATAACAACTTTACTGAATATAACTCAATAACATCTTTATTGCAAAATAGAATACGTTTAATGTTTACAAACTACTAGTTTTAAGGCATACTACCCAAAAATTTGTTACGATTTTTAATTAAACACTTGAATTCTTAGCTAAATTTTAGAATATTTTTTTTTGTTTCCAAAATTTGACATAATTTTTGGAAACACTGCTACAAAGTAAATAAGAAAATAAATCATAGGTGAATGTAGAGTTTATAAGTTTAATTTTCAAAAAATAATCCTTTTATAAAATATCGCCTAAGTTTTCAAATTTTAGTTTGCATTTTGAAAATGTTTCAAAGAATTGGGTAAAAAACAATTATAGGTGGAAGTACTATTTCTAAATTTAATTTTTAAAAAATCCTAACTTTTTCAACTTTTAAAATTATCAGTATCACTGTTAATTATCTAGTTTGCTAACCATTTTTTTAAGTAAGCTTATAAATACCATTCCAATTAGTTTATTTATTTTGGTATCCATATCCACTTCCACCATGTTTAAAAAATAAAGTTAAGTTTTGCAAATTGAAAAGTACTTTATGTTTTTGGAATTTGACTATAAAAACTCAAATATTTATTTAACAAGATTCCTATTCAAAGTATAAATTAAAAGAAACATGCATAAATTTTAAAAACAAAAAATTGAAAAAAAACGTGCATTTGCTCTCAAACGAGGGCTAAGATAACATGTTCGATAACAAAATTGTAATTTAGTTTATAAATTAATAAAACAACAAACAAAAGAACCAAAATGAGTCTAACTCAAATAGATTCCCAACTACATACATCATATATGATAATAATAATTTTTTGGTCCCTAAGTTTTGAGTTTAGTTTCTATTTAGTCCCCCAATTTCAAAATGTTATTGATTTAGACATTTTTGAATTTGATTTCAATTTAATCCATAGATTTCAAAACGCTACAAATTTGCTTTTGACATTTGAGTTTTGTTTCAATTTGATTCCTATGTTTCAAAGTTTATATTTGAATCCTCGATTTTTTACTAAATACTCACTTTCCGTCTTTAGAGTTAATTTATGTTAATAAATTAAAAATCATTAAAATAATTATAATTAATTAAGTTTCACTATTTTTATCACTTTTAAAATTAAAATTAAAAATTTCACTTCATAATTACTTTTAATTAATTATTAGAAATTGACATCAATAATTGAGAGTGAATATTTAATGAAAAATAAGATTAAAAATGTATAATCCTGAAATTTATGGACCAAATTGAAACAAAACTCAAATTTTAAGGATACAATTATAATATTTTAAAATTTAAAGTCTAAATTGAAAAATTTAAAATTAAAGGATTAAATCTATAATATTTTAAAATCTATAAGTCAAATAGAAAGTCGATTAAAAGTTTAGGCACAAAAAAAGTATAATTACCTAAATAAATGAAAATAAAAAGCTAGGCAGGGCAGGCCCAACTAGTGCAATTTCAGCGGCAAGAAACCAACGTCTCAGATTGATCAGAAGAATATAAAAATCAACGGCTACAATGACTCTCTTACATCCATCGATGATTATAGCGGTAAAAATACGGAACTTGGGGGAGACGAAAACAAACGAAGAATCGATTCTTCAAATGCCACAGAACAGAGCGAATTCCAGAGAGAAGAAGAAGAAAGTTCTAGAGAGAGAAAAATGGTGCTATGGGAAATTACTCTAGGAACCGCCTATTTCTTGGGGCTCAAGCGAACTTACCGCCTCGCCCTCAAGCTTCAACGCCGCGTCGTCAGCCCAAAACTTCCCAAGATCCGTCAGTTTCTTCACCGGTAATTTCACTTTCTGTCTTCTTTTAATCTTTTGATTCGATGATGATGAAATTTGAACCGGAAATGTGTCTGTATGTTGTGTTATTTGTCGATTTCGCTTTCTTCTCCGATCCCTAGTTAGAAACGAGATAAACCCTGTTTTGGGTTTCGATTGATTCAGTTATTCTTCATATTTGTATAAAAAAAGTTGTTGGAAGAATCTTATTCTGTGTAATGGAATCGAAAATTGTTATGAAATAAGTTGTGTGGCATTAGCTTGAGAAGTAGGGAGGATGAGTTAACGGCCAATTGTTACCAAATCTTCGCAGCTTGTTTTCTTTTCGCTTACTAATATGCAATTGGGAAGTTAGGTTGATGAATTAATCTCTTGGGCCATTTTCACTTAGCATGAAAGAGGGGTTCTCTTCTTTCTCTCTATCATTTTCATTCTCATTCTTAATGATGCCTTCCAGCATTTCTATCATCTCTTTTATCTTCCAGCAATAGTTCATTCTTATGATGGGTTGCGCCAATATTTCTTTTAGATCTTTCTAGTTTTAGCAATCAGGGCATTTTGTCATGAACTGTGATAATTGTTTTAAGGCTCATAATTATGAAGCATGGAAGTTTGTTCCAAAGATTATAGAGCATGAAACTAACTGTCTTGAGGATCATAGTGATGGGAACCTTAAGGGATACCTTAGCAGTAAGGGCTTAGATCCCTTCCAAGGTCTGAAAGCCGAAAACGTATCTTGCCTCCAAGCTGGCCTTAGATGGCCAAAACCTCTTCGAGAATTAGTAGACGAACTATGAACATAATGCAAGAAACGTAAGAAGTGCGCCTGAACATTCTGATTATACTATAAATGAATAAGAATAACAATGATGATGTTGTAGGGTCAGACAGATTGTCTCGTGAGATTAGTAAAGTGTACGTAAGCTAGCTTGGACACTCACGGATATTAAAAAAAAGAAAAAAGAAAAAACAATGATGATGAGTAGTAAAAGCCATGTTCATTGCCCTTTATGTTCGGCTACAAGTAGAGGAGTGCATAGGAAGTGTTTTCGAGAAAGAAAATTAACTCTCATTTTCTTGTGTAACTTTTTTCTTGTAAATTTAGTATCATTAGGTAGATTGTCTTCTTGTGTTGGTTTAAAGGTGAACACAAAAACAACTGCTTAACTTAGAACAGTTTTTCTTATGACGACATTCCTCTCCTCGTATATAATGGTGCCACTCACGATGCTCTGATTTCTTATTGATACAAGATTTTCAATGTCCATTAAATGTGCTATTTTTCTTGTTACTACGATTACTAATATTGTTATGTGAAAATTTCTGCGTGTTGTCTTTGCTATTGCAGACGTACACGTGCTGTATTTGATATAGCATTAAAAGTTCACCTGAACATACAGCAGAGAGACTTAGAAGTTGGTCGGAATCTTGGCAACTGGATTCTTCGATTACTCGACAGATATAAACCATCAGCTCAAATACGCAAACAGGATGGTGGATCAATGACAAACACGACAAAACAGCTTTCCAGCTCCTCCGTCTTGAAAACTCCAGAGAGCTCCCAGACCCTGAAGAAGCCAAACTCTTCCAGACAATTATTTACATCATCAACAAATATATGGCCCAAGCAATTTCCTACAATTTCCATGATGATGAAGTCTTCAAAGTCAGCCACTACTATGATCCAGCATAGACATTTTGGCATTTTGACGCCCGGAGCACCGTGGCCGAGATATGTAAGAGGATGGCATGATGGGGTGATGAGGGAGGATATAAGGCAATGGATGTTGCAAAACTAGAAACCAAGTTGGTTGTTCTGTTCTTTTCTTTTGAGGCTAGATGGATTATCATGTACATGCTACAAGATCTTAGGACATCATGCCAACTGAAAACTGAAGCTGCACAATTGAATGTGAGATTTGCTGTTGAGCTTCTTGAGGCTTGAAGCTTTGGTAGATAATTGGTTTTCATGGTTTCTGTGTGCTGTTTTTAGCAAAAATTATTAGCATCAAACCAGAGATTTGTTAGAGGTTAAATCACCTTTAGAATCATGTATATATGCTTTTTAAAGATGTACCTTTTGCCATCGTTGAAAAGTATAGTGAAGATTCTTTTGGGTTTAAATTTTACATCCCATAACATGTTTAGTCTTGAAAATAGTCCTTGAATTTTAAAACATTTTAATTTGACTTCTATGTAATCTTCATATTGTTCACTCTATCATATACATTACGAGTATATGAAAACATGCCAAGAATAAGATTCACAGATCTCTCTCTTAAAGCAGAGGTTTTCTTGATCTTCTAAGTGAGGTTTAAAATATTGATGATGATATATATATGTCAAGATCTTAATGTTATGATGTTATGAATATGTTGATTCATAAGATGTTGATATAGATGAATATTTCTTGAAAAATTGTAAAAATTAAGAAAATTAATAAACAAATTTTTAACACGTTAAATAAGTCACTATATTTTTAGAAGAATATAAGTTACTATTTTTATTGTTTATGTTATGTCTATAATGAAATTGTCGATTCACTTTCTTCATTATCATTTTAAATCTTTGATGATCTATATCTAATTGGCTTTTACAAACGAAAATATAAAAAATATGAAAATAAAAATCTCAACAACTACGATAAATAAATTGAGAAACTTTGTCCTAAGTCAAAATAGCATAAAATGCTAATTGACATGTATTTCTTCCCCTCACTACTTGTTTGTTTGTTTGTTTTTTTTTTTTTTAAAAAAAAAACCCTCAAATAATTTATACTTAAAAAAATAATAATAACGAGGACAGAAGCGTAATTTAGAAGAGCCAGGTCCCAAAATCTTTACGTGTCTCAAATGGGTTAAAAATCAAATTTAGCCTCCCAAATTGGATCAATCTTCGCGAAAACCTTTCCAGAATTTTGCCTCATTCCTTAATCCTTCCAATGTTTTCAGCCTCGATTATGCCTAATTGTTCGTTCGATCAGCCACCTAGAATTCCGATGACGACGAATCAGGTATGCGATCTATACCACGCTATCAGTAACACATTGATTAACTCTTGTTGCAAAAATGTTGATGATCTTTGATCTTGGTTATGATTTTTATTGCGCGATTTCGTTGATTCCATTTGAAAATATGAGCTCTATAATTATTGTTCTGTATGTAACAGTAATTTATTCGAATTCATAAGATGGTACTGTGATTAGCTTGATCGATATTGAGTGCTTCTGTCAAGAAATGTTGACGATTGACCGTCATATTCTTGAAAACTAAAACAGCAAAACCCATTGCTGAACAAGATTTTCAGAAGAAAGTATAGAAAAAAACAAAAAAAAAAATAGAAATTTACTACTCTTTATCTGTGACCTAAAAAATCAAGTCAAATTCTGAGAACAAAAAGTTATTTTTGTTTTTAGAATTTGATTAAGAGTTTAACTATTGTACTTAAAAAAGATATAAATCATGGTAAGAAATATTACGAGATAGACTTAAATTTAAAAAATAAAAATAAAAAATCAAATGGATACCAAAAAGGTCTACATTATTCATGATATAAAAATTGTCTGGTTGGTTTGTTTCATGACTTCGTATATTCATTTTTTATTCTAGAATTTGTAGTTACTAGATAAAGAAGGTATTGACTATTGATTAGAATACTTTTCCTTCGTCATTTTGTTTTTGTTTTGTTTTTTATTTTTTTATTTCTTTTATAATTGTGCTTGTTTTCTCACCCTTTCGACGCAATAATTTTCATATTTCTTATAAAAAGATTTAGATTTTTAGAAAAGTTCAAAAACAAAATTGTTAAAAACTACTTTATTTATTTATTTTTTAGTACAAAAACTATTTTATTTAGTTTTTCATAATTTAGCTTGATTAGAAGACATTTATGAAAGGTATATAACAAAAAAAAAAAAAGAAAAGAAAAGAAAAGAAAGAAAGAAACTTATAAGTGAAAATAACTTCTATGAGTATAATCTTAAAAAACCAATTAGTTATTAAACAAGACCTTAGTAATTATGAACAAGTTTGAGAAATGGTGACCAAAATCTAAAATCCTAACATGGCCTTAAATCTATTCAATTTCGAAATTCTGAAGCATAATAATATATCAATCCAAATTAATCAACCAAAATTCAGATGATATAAATTATCCAATAGTCTCAGATCAAATTCGAGTTCCATATTATGTGGAATAAACAATTTGTAACTCGATAGCTTAAAAGAATAGATCAACCAACCTAATCTTTCAAGTAACAAGAACGATAATAAATCAAGTTTAAAGAAAGAAAGATAACACCCAATTTATATTGGTTCACCCAGTGTGGGTTACGTCCAATTCTTTGTTACCAATAACAGGGAGAAGAGTACAAGAGTTTACAATGCTCAAGAATGAATTCTCACTTTTCTCTTAAAAGAACTGCTCACAAATCAAAACTCTCACAAGGAAGGAAAAACATACTGTGAACACAAAAAAAACACTCAGTCGAGCCTTTTTTGTTTCTTTTTTCGGCGAGATACACAGACCCACCAAATCTACTTCCCTTTTAAAGAAAAAAAAGCTCTCGGCCACACACCCAATTTCCTTCCAATATTTGTTTTTTATAGGAAAATTCACCACCAAAAAATGATTATCAACCTCCATGTTAACCAACTTCGTTGAGGATTAAGTATGAAACAATGGGCCATATGGTTTGGGCTTCAATTTTCTTAACAATCTCCCACTTGGAGACCAAACAAACAACATGTCTCCCCTGCAACGGTAGCGACTCCTCTCTTTATTCATGAACAAGTCCAACCAAAGTTGCGCAAACTTCAGTTTATCGACAGAAACGGCTTCAATGTTTTATTTGCTTTACCAAAAACCAATAAATTAAAATCCCTAGTTGTCATTATGTAACTTAAGCATGTATGTAGAGACATACAAGTGGATCATGTCTTGAGTGATAACCAAAATGGTCTGTAGTATATGGATATAGGAGGGAAATGGTAACGTTACGGATGCGACCCGCTTTGTAGAATAGTTATAAGTGTTGTGACTTGCTACAGATGGCTATGATCTTGATCATTCATGTGGGGACATGCGAGTGAGGGCGTCCTATACAAAGAGTTTGTTTAAGACTTGACCATAAAGTGTTAACGTCTCGTTATATAACGCCGTTCATGACAAAGACTTCACTTTACTAGGATGGACATAGGTAACATGACTTCAATGCTAAGTGAGTTAGAAACTTCTGTCTTTGAGGGCGGTCCTTTGATTTGCATAGGTGCGAGTGTTCAGGTCGCCGATTCAAACCTACCACTTTAGGGATTCGTCTGATTTGGGATCTGGGAACTCAACTACACAAGATGGAATTCACTCCTTTCCCGAAGCAGGGGTAAGTAGATAGATTGCTCCCTTAAGGGTTGATCCCAAGGCTTGAATGATGTGGCGCCACACACCTTCTCATGGCCTGAGAGGTGTCCACACATAGTAGGACTATGTTGTATTATTCTTAGAGGGGCCAGTGGTATTTAAGGAGTTAGATGTAACTACAGGGGCAAAACGGAAAATTGGTCCAGCTGTACTTACGAGCATCTGTGAAGGGTTATCGTACTGTTGATTGGTTATATCCAATAGATACAGAAATATATATGTGGTAAGAAGAGTTTAGTTGTCGGTCTTTAGTGGAATGCTTGGCAGTTAACGGATGGTGGATCTCGTGGCTAAATAGTTTAGTTAGCTATTCACGTACCGTTGGAGCTTCGAGCCATAGGTCCATAAGGTTCCCTTGATAACTCAATGGATTTAAGTTGAGAATCAGTTTTCGGGTCAATTTGAAGTGTTCAAATTAACAAGAGGGAATTTGATTATATATGATATGATTGAACTGGTTAATTATATTTGATATGATTAACTTTATGTATGAGATACATTATTTGGAGAAAATTGGATATAAATATGATTTATATCTAGTGGAGGAGAAAATACTATGGTTTATATATGATATTAAACTATAAGTTAATGAATATAATATGATTATATTTATTATTTTAATTTGACACTTATAGGATAATTGTGTATGCCGTTTTCTCCGTAACCGTGTGTTAGTGGGAAGTTTCATTCAGTTTTTATAACTGAATAATATAATGAAAATCGTTTTTATTTTGCAAAAGACACAAAATTTGCTAAAAAAAATGTGTATACTACTTGTCGCTTAGCTAATCGAGAGACTATACGATAGCTCATCATTACTACACGATAGTATAAAAGCACACATTTTTCTAAATGATCACCTACGTTTCTCTAAACAATCATCTAACGTCGAGCGTTCACTACACGATTGTCTATATGATCGCAGCCTATTTACTACACGATTGTGTTCTCCTTACTAAATGATCAAGCATTTTTTCTATACGATAGACCTTGCCCGTCTCCCACTTGCTTGGTCGTTGTATACGATCTTTATATCCTCCTTCCCTCTACCAAATCCCAACAGAGTCCACTCTTTGGATTCTCACACCGAGAATACCGAGGGTTCCAAGTGGTGGTGTCATCCCCATTGTTCTTCTGTTCGTGGGTAGACGACTGATGGTTTTGGTGGACGATTGCTTGACGTTCCAGTGAGAGCGAGAGCACCAGTTCACTTGGGGAGAACAAGATTTTCTGTAGAGAAAATTTCTTCAACTGATACATATCTCTTCTCTATGTTGTTTATTGTTCTAAGTATGCCGATAATTTATAGTATAATGCATATCAGTTTGTTTGAATGTAAATGTGGTAATTCTGTCACAATGTCTTTGGAAAGATCCGCTTCCGCTCAGAGGTACTCTTGTATAAGAGTTCCTTCACTCTGACTATTACAATGCAATGTCTGAAAGAACCCCTGTGAGGGGACCTTGAGTAGAAGCGAGATCGTCCCAAATCCCAATTCTTTTGTTTTTTTACAGAGAAGATAGAAGAAATCATACATTTGTAAATTATACAATATGTTGAAATTAAAAGAAAAAAGTTAGGATTTTCAGAAAACCTATCTTTTGAAGACTTTTCTTTGCTTGTGAAACTCTTGGAATCCTAAATGACACTACCACTTGGAAACCTCGGTATCCTCTGGATGATGGACCCAGGAGTGGTGGGCTTTGAATGATTTTGAGAAGAGGGAAGAAGAAAAAATTTCTGTGAGAGGGGAAAATGGATTATGTATTGAACTCTGTTTTTTTTCACTCACCCTTCTCTATTTTGCAGGAAGAAGATGAAGACCCTTTGTGCCACTAAACCACGTATGTGGTGGAGAGAAATAGGGGGAGGGGAGGGTTGTAACTCCCTCCCCAATAATTATTATATATTTAATAATAAAATAATTAATAATTAATTTTAATTCATAATTAAAATTATAAATATATAATAACCAATTTATTATATATTCATGTAATCATATACAACATATAACATATAGTTTAATATTGTATCATATACAATATATAACCTATAGTTTCTTTTCTCTCACTAATGACATTTAATATAAATCACATTTACATTAAATTTTAACTATATAAATCTAATTTATATAGTTAACATTTGAATCATATTCAAACATTTAATTCCTCTAAAAAGTACTTTATATTATAATATATCAAATACATTGCAATAATTCTATCATATGTAATTAAATAATCTTAATTATATCACATATATGAAGTAAATCTAAACAGAGATCTCCATGAACAGAAGCAAGGTCTTTCCAAGTCCATTGTGCAAGAGTAAATGCATTAAAAAACATACTTGAACAGTTATGCATATTCAAGAAAATTACAACATGCTATCATAACTAAATACAACAGGAATTAAGAGACATACCTTGAAGAGCTCTTCTTTTGGAAATCTCTCGCTCTTGTGAACAATTGGACAACAAAATCTCGCTCTCGTGAGTAATCTTCTAGCCAACCTCTCGCTGTCGTTACAATCACAAATAGTCTGCACTCGAACAACAACCCTCGACACAACCACTCGACAACCTTAGTATTCTCGGAGTGAGAATCAGGAGGTGTGGGCTCTGTGTGAATTTGGTAGAGGGAAAGAGGAAGAAAATGATCGAACTATACGATCAAGTAAGTGGGAGAAATGTTCTATCTATCGCATAGACTTAGAGTACTCGATCGTTTGGTAAATCTCGCTCTTATGAGAAATTATCTAGCCGATCGTTTAGTCTCTCGCTCAATTGTTTACAAGATCGTTAGCAAATCTCGCTTGATCGCTTAGTATCTCACTTACACGATCGTATAACAAATCTCGCTTGATCGTTTAGTATCTCGCTTACACGATCGTTTAGCAAATCTCGCTTAATTGCTTACACGATCGTTTAGTCTCTTGTGAGTAAATGATTAGTTAAACCAATAATGAAGCGATCATTCATAAAATGAAAACTCTTTTCATTTTATCCTTCAGTTATTCAAAATTGAAAATAACCTCCCACTTGTACGGTTAATAGAGAAAATAACCAACTAAACAATTATCTCATAATTGTTTTTATTATAAATAAATATAATAACTAACTTATCATATTATATTTATAACCTATAGTTTTAATATAATATCATATGTAATATTTAAACCATAGTTCTTTTCTCCTTTATTTAATATAAATCATATTTATATCAATTCCTCCAATCAATATATCTAATACATCAAATCAATTATATCATATATAATTGAACTAATTTAAGTATATCATATATAATCAAATTCCCTCTTGTTGATTTGGACGCTTCAAACTAATCCAAAAACTGATTTTCAACTTGAATCCATTGAGCTACCAAGGGGACCTTATGGACCTGTAACTTGAAGCTCCAATGGTACGTGAATAACTGATTAAACTCTTTAGTCACGAGATCCACCATCCGTTAACTGCCGGACACTTTACTAAAGACCAACAACTACACTCTTTTCGCTACAGATATATTTCTGTGTCCATATAACCAATCAACAGTGCGATGACCCTTCACAAATCACTCGTAAGTAAAGCTGGGTCAATTTACCATTTTGCCCCTGTAGTTATATCTAACTCCTTAAGTATCACCGATTCCTCTAATGAACAATAAGTCATAGTCCTTCTATGACTGTGTCCTCTATTCCAAAAAAAGGGTGTGACCACTATGTTCAAGACTTGAAATCAGCCTTTAAGGGAGTAATTTATCTATTTACCCCTGCTTCGGGGAATAAGTGAATTCTGTCTTGTGTAGCTGAGTTCCCAGCTCCCCAATCAGACGAATCCCCAAAAAGGTAAGTTTGTTGAGTTGGCAATCTGGCCACTGTTACCCATGCTAATCAAAGGACCACCCTCATAGACAGAAATTCCCAACTCACTCAGGATTAAAATCATGTCACCTATGGTCATTTTAGTGAAATGTAAGTCTCAATTATCAACGGCGTTATATAAAGGGACTAATCATCTCGTGGTCCGGTCTTATACAAATTTTTTGTATAGGATATCTCCACTCGCATGTCTTCACATGAATAGTCAGGATTAGACCATTTGTAGCACTTTACAACACTTGTAACATCTACAAGTAGGCCATATCCGTAGTGTCACCAAGGCAAGGTATCCCTCATTTATTCTTATACTACAGACCATTTAGGTTATTATTTAAGGCATGGACCACCTGTATGTCTCACATACATGCTTAAGTTACATGAAATAATCACGAATCTTAGTTTATTGGATTTGAGTAAATGCAAATAAAATAACATTTATTTTATTAATAACAATTTGTACAAAAAATTTACAAACTACGAGACTATCGGGAGAATTAGGACACCAATTCCAACAATATAATTAATTCCTTCAACTAATTTTAATAATTCAAATTAATCCAAAACTTGATCCTCATTTAAATCCCGTTGAGCTATCGAGGGGACTTTATAGACTTGTAGCCTGAAGCTCCAATGGTTCGTGAATATTAATTAAACTCTTTAATTAAATTATTCACCATTCATTTAATTTTTAGGCACTCCACTAAAGACCGGCAACTGCACTTTTCATACTACAGATATATTTCTATATCCATTGGATATAACCAATCAATAGTACGATGACCCTTCACAAATTGCTTTTAAGTACAACTGGGTCAAATTTATCATTTTGCCCATGTACTTACATCTATCTCTTTAAGTTCCACTGATCCCTCTAATGAAAAATATATCATAGTCCAACTATGACTAAATCCCTCTCGAGCCAAAAGAGGATGTGGCGCTATATTGTTCAAGCCCCGGAAGCGGTCCTTAAGGGAGCAATTTATTTACTTACCTTGACCTCATAGAAGGAGTGAATTCCTTCTTATGTAGATGTGTTCTTAGCTCCCTAATCAAACGAATCCCCAAAATGGTAAGCTTATTGAGTCGACAATCTAGCCACTTTCACCCATATAAATCAAAGGATTGCCCTCATAGGCAGGAGTTCACAACTCACTAAGGATTCAGGTCATGTTACCTATGGTCATCCTGGTGAAATGTAAGTCTCTATTAGGAACGATATTATATAATTAGGCTAAACATTTCGTGGTCAGTCTTATACAAACTCATTTGTATAGAATATTCTTGTTCATATGTCTACACATGAATGATCAGGATCATATCATTTGTAGTACTTTACAACAATTGTAACATCTACAAAGTGGGTCATACTCGTAGTGTCACCAGAATAAAGTATCCAGCTTTATCCATCGACTACAGACCATTTAGTCATGGAATAAGAAATTGTAACAGGTGCCAAGAGTTGGGATACTATTCCATGTTCTATCAAATAGTTCTAGAATGTTAAATCCATAAAACTCCTTACCTCGATAAGATCGAAATGTTTTAATCATTTTGTTTAATGCATTTTCAACTTCAGCCTTGAATCTTTTGAAAGTCTTTAAACCTTTCAAAAGATTCAGACTTATGTTGCATTAAATAAACGTACCCATATCTTGAATAATCATCAGTAAAGGTGATGAAATATTCATAACCTCTCCTTGCTTTGACATTCATCGGACCACAGAGGTCTAAATATACTAGCTTTAGAGGTTCTTTGGCCCTGTGACCTTTTCCAGTAAAAGGTATTTTAGTCATTTTGCCTTCAAGGCAAGACTCACATATAGGTAAAGAATTTTCTTCTAACTTACTTAGAAGTCCATTTTTCACCAATCTCTCAATCTTATTGAGATTGATGTGTCCTAGTCTTAGATGCCAAAGTTGGGCATTTTCTTTAGAAGAAATTTTAAGTCTTTTATGTGTAGGAATGTATCAGCAATTGCGAAAGCAACAAGGATCATTTAAGCACTCTAATTCATTAATTTTGACAAAATATAAAGCATGCTCTTGCAGAAAACACGTGAGTTTCATGACATACCTTTGTAGAACCTCTTCAAAGCACGATCTCCAACTAAAATCTTCTCTGGATCTTGTTGCAGACCACCTCAAGATATTCCCCACTATTTTCTTGGTACTCTAGATTGAGTTATGAGACTTAAAACAAGCTTGAATCAAGGGATGATGGAGAATTGCTCACAGCAGTAATCTTGTTGAAGAGTGCTTTCTTCAGCACGAATTTTCTCTAAAATTCTCTCTTGATTGCAGCTCGATATTCACTCTAAACTCTTCAATATATTGCAGACCATCATGCAAGGAAGAGAGTTGCATGAGTTGCAGCTCATGCTTGGAGCAACACAAGGCAATGGTGATGAATTTTGTGTGAGCAAGAAGAAGATGGATAATGAGAGATCTCTATATTCCATTTTTACATGGCATTTTTCAATTTTCTAATTTTATCTCAAAATCAAAATTTGATATTTAAAAATCATTTTGATTTTAAAACTGAAAAATTTTATAAAATCAATTTCATAAATTAATTTTTAAATAAAACTTAATTAATTTAATATCAAATATTAAATTAATTTTCACACATCCATCTTTATATATTTAAATCATATTTAAATATAAATTCTCCTATTTCGTTTAATTCTCAAATTAAACACATAATTATATCTCATATAATTACTAATTTCCTTAATTCTAATTTGAGCAATTCAAATTAACTTATCACGCAATTCTAGAGCTAGTCTAATTACGAGCTAGTAGGGGGACCTCGCAGACCTACAGATCATGGGCTCCAACGATCCAAGATTAATTGGCTAAACTCATTAGACTAGATTAATCCCCATTCGTTAACTAATGGGTCACTCTACTAAAGCTTATAGTTTCACTCCCCTCACTGTAGATATATTATGTTCACATAATTTAACCATAATTAGTAAGTCGACCCTTCACAGGTTGTTCGTAATAACGCTGGGTCAAATATCTATTTTACCCCCGAGATTACGTCTTATTTCTCAAGCTTCTATTGATCCTCTAATGAACAACTGGTTTGTGATCCAATCACAAAACCAAACTCTTTAAGCGTAGTGAGAGGGTGGGGCCCCTTGTTCACGACCTTGATTCAGTACTTGAGAGAACAACCTTTCTCCTATCCCTAAATCGAGTAGGCGTGAACTCCATCTTGCACCCTATGTCCTCAACTATTTATTAGGTCTTACCCCTGAAATGGGAGGTTTATTGAGCCGGCACTATTGAGCCAACCCTCACATATGCAAATCTAAGGATAATCCTAAATAAACAGGAGTTCATAGTTAACTCAGGATTAAGATCGAGTTACCAAGATTATCTCAGTGAAATATTTAGTCTTATACAGTAAACAACGTTATAAAGTAAGAGTAACTTATTTCTTGGTCTGATTTTATGAAAACTCATCGCATAGGACGCCTCCACCCCTCATGTCATAACATGTACGAATTAGGATCACATTATATGTAGCACTTTACAACTCTTTGTAACAACTATAAAGTAGGCCGCATCCAATAGTGTTACCAGAACAAGGTACCCAACCTTATTCATGTACTATAGATCATTTTGACTATTTACTCGAACATGATCCACTCTTATGTCTCCACATAAAGTTCAAGTACTCATGTAATAGTCATGGGTCTTAGTTTATTGGATTTAAACTTTCATACAATTTATAAAATCAATAATAAGTTTATTGATTATAGAAAATGTTTATTATTTTACAAACTACGAGTTTCTAGGACATAAAACCCAACAATACTCTCACTTGGACTAAAATTCCAGTGGATCAATATATAAAATTATATATAATGTTGAGTTTACATGGAGAGAATAAAATGTACAAATACAATAAACTAGGACATTACAATACCCAATCGAGAGGGCCTTTGTAAATGGATCAACTAAGTTGTTTGTGAAGCAATCTGGGTGATGATTATTCTCCTCTGTGTAAAATCTCCCTGATGAGATGGTACTTTTGCTCGATATGCTTTCCTCTTTTATGGCTTCTTGGTTCCTTTGAATTTACAACTGCTCTACTATTGTCACGATAAAGAGTGACAAACTGATGCATATTTGGAACTACTTCCAGATCTGTCAGGAACTTTCTAAGCCATACTGCTTCTTTTGCTGTTTTACTTGCTACTACATACTCAGCTTCCATTGTGGAGTCATCAACCACATAATTGCTCCTCCGTTTAGAGTGAATACTGTCCCCGAAGTTGATTTTCTCAAATCAATATTGGTCTGAAAGTCAAAATCAGTGTATCCAGTAAGGATTAGATCCTTAGCACCATACACGAGCATATAATCTCTTGTTCTCCAAAGATACTTGAGAATATTTTTAACAACAATCCAATGATCATATCCAGGATTGGACTGAAATCTGTCGACTATTCCTACGACATAACATATATCGGGACAAGTACACAACATTGCATACATTAAACTCCCTACTGCTGAGGCATATAGAATTCGATTCATCTCTTTAACATCTTGAGGTGTCTTAGGACTTTGTTCTTTAGACAGGTGAATTCCATGTTTGAAAGGTAAAAAATCTTTCTTTGGATTTTTCATTTTATACCTAGACAACATCTTGTCTATATAAGATGCTTGAGATAATGCTAATGTTCCGTTCTTGCGATTCTGAACTATTTAGATTCCAAGAATATATTGTGCTTCTCCCAAATCTTTCATTTGGAATTGCGAAGCTAACCATCTCTTAACGTCAACTAGATATTCTACCTCATTTCAAATGAGTAGAATATCACCAACAAACAACACCAGAAAAACAACAGTTTTGTTAACGATTTTCTTGTATACACAGGGTTCGTCAACATTTCGTTCAAAGTCATAAGATTTGATCGCAGTGTCAAATCTCATATTCCAGGATCTAGAAGCTTGTTTCAATCCAAATGAATCGATTAAGTTTGTAAACCTTTTGCTCTTGACCCTACTGTATAAACCCTTCTGGTTGAGACATATAGATACTCTCTTCAAGATAGCCATTCAGAAAAGCTGTCTTGACATCCATTTGCCATATTTCATAATCATAAAATATAGCTATGGATAAGAGTATTCTAATTGACTTTATCATGGCAACTAAAGAGAGGGTTTCTTCATAATCTACTCCCTCTCTTTGGGTAAACCCTTTTGCCACACGTCTAGCTTTGTAGGTCTGTACCTTACCAGCTTGGTCTCGTTTCTCTTGTAGATCTATTTGCAACCGATGGGTTTTGCCCCTTCGGGTTGATCTACAAGATCCCAGACAGAATTGAAATACATAGATTCCATTTCAAAGTCCATGGCTTTAATCCATTGGTCTTTATCCACATAATTCATTGCTTGGTTAAAAGAAAATGGATCCTCTAAACCATCATATGGTATGATGACTTGAGCTTCAATTAAACCCATGTACCGGTCAGGCTGTTGCATAACTCTCCCACTACGAAGAGGCATTCTCAACTCTTGAGAAGGATGTGAAGTCCCAGTTTCATCAACAACTCTTGTTGATGGACATGCTCTATCAACAACTCTTGTTGAAGAACCTGCTCTATCAACAATTCTTGTTGATACATTTGTCGTTTCTCTAGACATTTTATCTATTACTAGCTTACTGCGAGGTTGATGATTCTTTACATAGTCTTCCTCTAGGAAGATTGTATTTGCCGATACAAATACCTTATCTTCTTGAGGATCATAAAAGAAACCACCTTTTGATTCTTTTGGGTAGCCTACAAATAGGCATACTTTTGAACAGTGTTCCAACTTTTTAAGATTATGCACCAACACATGTGCTGGATGTCACAATCGCTCTTTCGGAAGCTTCTCTTAGCGATTGTGCGGCACTTGTTCCCGCTCACGAACAAGCCAGCCAACTCGATTACGGACTGCCGATGGCACACCGAGTGCCTCTTGCAACCTCCACCCCCGTTTTAGGGAAAACGGTTTTAGAAAACGGGTTTTGGAGAAAAGGTTTTCGTAAGAAGATTTGTGAGTGTGAATAAAGAAAGAAAGATTTGTAGTAGACTAGAAAGCAATAAGCAACAACAACGGCTTTATAGAGTACTACTCCGGGTATGAGGAAATGATGGTTAGTCTTATCCCCATATAGTGCATTCTGAACAAAAAGCCAACTGGCGCCCTTGCATATGCAAAAGGGCGAGTGGTCACTTACAATGAAAATGTAAAGAAAGCAAGCTAACTAAACTAATACAATACAGGACATGAAAATATGCTAGAAGGGGGTTGGATTGGGCATGCGGCCATGGGCAACAGGCCCTGGACAAGCATGACCGTTACATTCTCCCCCACTTAATTGGTTGACGTCCCCGTCAACCGACCTTGTTCAAAACCTGCGATGGCCGGAGCCGCATTCTTCAAGTCTTCGGCCCGCTCCCAACTGATCTCTTCATCGGGGAGATCCTTCCATTTCACCAAGAACTCTGTCAGTTCTCGTCTGGGTCTTCCACTGCGGCGCGTACGTTTACCCAAGATTTTGTGCAACTTCTTTCTCAGCAAAACTCTTCATCGTGACTGATGGGCGCCTTAGCATGTTCCGCTGTCCATCCTCGGGTTCGGGATGATAGGGCTTCAGGAGGTTCACACCGATGACCGAATGAATCTTCATCCATGAGGGTAACTGAACCCTATATGAGGTTCTCCCGACCTTCTCAATTACCTCCACTGGACCTTCGTATTTCCTTACTAGCCGTTGGTCTCTCTGGCCTTGGAACTGAAACTGTCCCGGTCGTAGCTTGATTAGGACTTTGTCCAGCTTGAAACTCAAGGGCCCTCTGCTTCTTACCAGCCCATTTCTTCACTCTCCTTGATGCTCTTTCTAGGTAGGCGCGAGCTATCTCAGGGTTTTGCTCCACTCTTTAGTGAAGTTATGTGTCTGAGGACTTTTGCCTGCATAAGGTGGTCCACAAGTGTGGCCTGAGTGCCTGTCTATCGCACACTTCGAGGGCCGCCTTTCCGACCGCGGAACTCTGCTGGATATTGAAGCTAAGCTGAGCCATACCTAACAACTCGTCTGACTGTTTTTTCAACCCAGCCAATTCGGAGCGGGGCCATCTGATATGCCTTCCTGGCAGGGGCTTTGCCCTGGCAACAACTCGACCTCATGGTCAATCCCCCTTCGTGGGGTAGGGACTTGGGCAAGCTTCTCGGCCTGACGTCTCGATACTCTTCCAAAAAAAGACAAATACGTCGTCTGGAGGGATCTCCTCCTCAGTGGACTCAATCGATTCTACTGGGATGGTCATGAACGTGGGTTCGTCGTGGCCGGGCCCCTCTTCAATTGGAGGGCTGAGATCATTCTCATCCATTTGGCCGCTTGATACTTGCTTGGACTACGGTCGTGTGAGATCCGGTAATGACTAAGCATTTGGCGAGGAGGGGACACTGGTATGACTTTATGTTCAAGTAGGAATTCCATCCCAGTACCACATCAAAATCATCCATCTTTGACAATCACGAAAGTCGACGAGGCCCTTCCAGTCTCCTAACTTTACCGGAGTTCTCTTCGCTATCCCCGAAATCGGTAGGGCTGCGGAATTCACAGCTTTCATCTTTCCTGCATCTCTTTCCAATTCAAGTTCAGGCGGCGAGCTTCCGTTTCCGCCATGAAGTTATGGGTAGCCCAGAGTCAACCATAGTGGTTTTGGCCAATCTTTGGTTGACCCAAGCGTCCACATACATGAGACCTTTCTCTAGTGGCTCCGTCGCCTTTCCCATATTCTTCTGGGTGCAGACAGAAATTTCAATGCCCCCATCCTGGGATTTCTCAACTTCTGCCGCTGGCTCGGTTACCGTCTCCTCTAGTTCGGCCTCGTCTCCGGAGGTAGAGGCTAGTGTGGCTTGAAAAGCACTGAACGCGGTTTTGATTTGGACATTCACGCGCCCTGTTGGCCCTCTACATATGAAACAAGACAGGGGGCGATTGTAATTGTTATGCTGTTGTGACGGCCCCCGCCAGTTGTTTCCTGACCTCGGTTGGGATGACTTACGGTCCCCCCTGTGTTCTTGTCTCCTCCCCCAGGCCTGGAGGGCTGAAACGGCTGTTTTCTGTTTTCCTCATTTGAGGAAGTTGATTGCTTCCTCACATCTTGTGAGTCAGTGCTAAGGTCGTATAGTCGTTCAGCTGCCGCATAGGCAGAGGGGAGATTCTGTACTCTCTGTTCATATAGTTTTGCTTTTTTGCCCACGGTTTCAGCCTCCACAAAGCAAAAACCTTGTCTTTTTCGGACATATCTCGTAATGTCCAACATGAGTCCTGCAAACTGTTTTACGTAGTCCCTGATGTTACTTGTTTGCTTTAGCTCTCTGAGTTTTCGTCGAGCCAAGATCTCAAACATTTTCAGGAAGAACTGCGAACGAAGTTCTGTTTCAGTCTATCCCAAGTATCAATAGTGCAACGTCCTTCCTGTATGTCTGTAAATCGTGATCTCCACCACAGTTTTGCATCTTCAATTAGATGCATCGTTGCTATTGTGACTTTCGACTCTTCAGTCACTGTGTTTCGTCGCCTTGAAGTATTGCTCAAGTTCGAAGATAAATTTCCAGGGCTTTCGCTTCAATGATAATCTCCTGGAGGCTTCGTCGCAGCCCCACAGAAGGGTTTTGGTTCTGGGATTTTTATTCGGCTTACTGCCACTGCGCCCCCAGGTGGGGCTTGGTTCTCCTACCGCTCGGATGGTGAGATTCACCCTCGCACTCACATCCGCTATCTCGGCTCTGACGACATCCAGGGCCGATTCGAAAGTCTTTTCAGATAGGTCGGTTACCATCTGTGAAGTATTGCTTTTTTGGGAGCTGTCCAGCTCTTCGACACGCTCCTCTATGTGGGCAACAGAACCGAGGAGCTATCGCCTCGTTCAAAGTTGCCGGACCGTACTGTTTTGGTCTCGAGGGTCTCTACCCTCATTATCAATTCTCTGACGGGTAATCCGTCTAGGCGGCCTACCACCGCATCAATTCCATCGGCTTTCTCGGCAACTTCTTGTAGCCGAGTCTCAAGAAAACGAACATTATTCTGGACCTCTCTCAGGTAGAGCATTTGTTCTTCTATCTTTCTACCAATCTATCCACATGGGACTTGATCAAGTTCTTCGTCGCCGACATGATCACTGATCTTCCCTCTATAAGCCAACTTGGCTCTGATACCAATTGTCACAATCCGCTCTTTCGGAAGCTTCTCTTAAGCGATTGTGCGGTGCGACTTTTTCCCGCTCACGAACAAGCCAGCCAACTCGATTACGGACTGCCGATGGCACACCGAGTGCCTCTTGCAACCTCCACCCCCGTTTTAGGGAAAACGGTTTAGAAAACGGGTTTGGAGAAAAGGTTTTCGTAAGAAGATTTGTGAGTGTGAATAAAGAAAGAAAGATTGTAGTAGACTAGAAAGCAATAAGCAACAACAACGGCTTTATAGAGTACTACTCCGGGTATGAGGAAATGATGGTTAGTCTTATCCCCATATAGTGCTCTTTGAACAAAAAGCCAACTGGCGCCCTTGCATATGCAAAAGGGCGAGTGGTCACTTACAATGAAAATGTAAAGAAAGCAAACTAACTAAACTAATACAATACAGGACATGAAAATATGCTAGAAGGGGGTTGGATTGGGCATGCGGCCATGGGCAACAGGCCCTGGACAAGCATGACCGTTACACTGGACAACTCCAAATCCTGAAGTGACGTAAATTTCCTTTACGTCATCTCCAGAGCTCATAAGGTGTTTCAGAAACACTTTTCGAGGGAACCATGTTCAAAATATACACTGCAGTCCCAATTGCGTGTCTCTAAATAGAATTTGGTAACTGAGCGTAACTCATCATGGAATGAACCATGTCTAACAAGGTTATGTTTATCCTTTCTGCCACACCATTTTGTTGAGGTGTGCCAGGGGCTGTGAGTTGAGACTAAATTCTATGTTCTATCAAATAGTTATGGAATTCTAAGTCCATATACTCACCACCTCGATCCGATCGAAGCGTTTTAATCTTTTTACCTAATTAGTTTTCAACCTCGACCTTATACTCTTTGAACTTTTCAAAAGTTTTCAGACTTTTGGTGCATTAGGTAAACATGCCCATACCTGGAATAATCACCTATAAAACTAATGAAATATCCATACCCTCATCATGGAATGAACCATGTCTAACAAGGTTATGTTTATCCTTTCTGCCACACCGTTTTGCTGAGGTGTGCCAGGGGCTGTGAGTTGAGACTGAATTCCATGTTCTATCAAATAGTTATGGAATTCTAAGTCCATATACTCACCACTTTGATCCGATCGAAGCGTTTTAATCTTTTTACCTAATTAGTTTTCAACCTCAGCCTTATACTCTTTGAACTTTTCAAAAGTTTCAAACTTTTGGTGCATTAGGTAAACATGCCCATACCTGGAATAATCATCTATAAAACTAATGAAATATTCATACCCTTCTATTCTTTAACATTTAGAGGCCCACAAAGGTCTGAGTGAATAAGCTCTAGGGGTTCTTTGGCTCTAAGACCTTTTCTAGCAAAAGATCTTTTTGTCATTTTATCTTCAAGACAGGACTCACATGATGGTAATGAACTGTCTTTTAACTTATTTAGATGACCGTTCTTAACCAATCTCTCAATCTTATTGAGATTTATGTGACCCAGTTTCAAGTGCCAAAGATAGACATTTGGAGAAATCTTCCTTTTCTTATGAGTCCTAACAGTTTTCTAATTTTGCAGAGCAAATCTGTTTACTTCCTATATTGATGAACACTTCATCATTTTTGAAATAAACTTATAATTTTGTTCTAGAAGACAAGAGATTGATAATAGATTCATTTTCATAGAAGGAATATAATATACATTTTTCAAATAAGTGTACTTAACTCCTATAAATAACTTCATATCTCCCACTACTTTAGCTGAAACAATCTCCCCAGTCCCTACCTTAAAGATTATTTCATCTTCTGTCAACCGTCTCCAGGAACTTGTTTCCTGTGAGATAGTACAAACATGATTAGCGGTACCTGAATCAATTATCCAAATTTTGTCATTTTCCACTAATCATGCTTCGATAACAATTAAATCATATTTATCTTGTTGTTCGAATTCTGCACTCTCATCTACATAATTCAAAATTTCAGATGAGTTGGGAGATAGAGGACAATCCTCTGTTAAAACTCTTTTGGTGTAATCAACCGCTAGTAATTTGTTTGTTGATTTGATTTTATTATTATTTAATTCGAAAGTGAGTATTCTAGAAAAATTCAACATGCTGATACAATTTCAAACAAATTCTAATTAGCAAATTGTAACTAAATCCAAAATCAAGTTTTAGCAAAAAGTAATAATTTACCCATAACCATTATTTATTTGCAACGATACTTTAGTGAGTCAAAATACGTGCTACCGAGGGGCAGTCAGATACTTCTTCACTAAAGCAAACAATTTTGACCATACACTATCTCTGGAATAACTCTTATTCCTATAGTCGTTTAGTTATCGTTTTCAGTCAAGATCTTTACTAACAATTTAGTAATTCTTGTAAGTGTGATCCGCCATTTTCAGATCTTATAGGACGGTATGAATATGCCTCTGAAATAGAAGACAATATCTAAGACGGAACTATAAGACCCTATTTATTTTACTGAAGCCTGGGTTTTTCCGAATCCTATGTTACAACCCTCTATGGGGATAGCCGTCGTTAAACGACTAGCAAAGGGCCGCTTAAAGCTAACCAGCAGGCGCAACATAGGAATCTCATAGTTCAGACTAATGGAGGAGACCATAGGATATATTGACACATTTTCTTCACCCATTTACTATGAACTACTTCCTCTATTTACCTTGTTATTGACTCATACAAAACATTTTTCCGTATGGAAGTCACTCCCAGGGTGACACGAAGCATCATATGAATCTCACGGTGTAAACTATGTGGAGACGTGACAATTGAAATCTATATATCGAATAATTGATTTATGTTTGAACAACTTCCTTTTATTCACCAAAATCTAGATTTAAGCTAAAAAATACTTTCCGTATGGAGGTCACTCCCAGGGTGACAAGAAGTACCGCTTAAATCTGGATTGTGAACTCTTAGAGATGTGAGAGCTAAAAATAACGCATCGTATATGTTACTAATCTCCCACTGAAGTTTTCTAATAACTCTATCATATAGAAGTTATTAAACTACCACTGAAGTGTTCTATTGGGTAGATTTATACTTAGGTTCTTTTCGCCTAATAAAACAACTCTAAGTCTATGTGGTTTTATCCAAGTATTACTCTTATAATTGGATATTTTAACCTACGATGTCTAGGTGATAAACCATTTTATTACCTCACATCGCTCACGTATGCTCATAAAACCCATTACCAACACTCAATAATTCGACCATAATCCCCAGGTAGGAGGTGTTCCATAAACCGTCAACTTAAGTACCCCCAGCCTTAGACAGGATTATATACCGGTTGAGTTTGTAACCTGGGTTTTATAAGTTTTAACTATCAAATCAGGTGGTCAATCTATGTGAGCATGCATCTATTGTTTATGGATTTTAAACGTCTAACCCAATTTTATAACAACTTATAAAACTTTAGACATGCTAAACACCCATAACATATATAAAGGCATTCAATATTTAATATAACACTTATATTAAATATAAGAAACCCTAACATGCATACTATATATTATAACAGATTATAACATACTTTTAATGCATGTAACATGCTTCCTATGGTGGGATTTTAAATCTAAATGGCACACTATATGCACATACAAGATTTATTTAATTATAACATACATCAAATGCATAAATAATTAAACACAGACTGATATGGTTTTAGTTTTGGCATAAACAAGTAAACAAAAGCCTAACTATTACAAACAACTTCAAAATCGTCTTTGAACCGCTCGTACTGCTCCAAACCGAACCCAAGCATCTTGAACCGGACTGGATAAGTCTGAACCGGACCAGCCAAAAACACTTTGAGGCTTAACCGGATTGGACCTTGAGAAAAATCGATCAAACTGGACTGCTCTCGGTCCAACCTTAAAGTCTTGCTAAGGCCGATCGTGTAGCGTTGAAGGCAATCATCTAACACCATCGCCTTTGTGTTGAGAAGAGGTACACGATTGCTTTAATTTCATTTGTTTATCATATAGAGCAATTGTTTAGCTCTCGGGTAGAACTAAACGATCACTTAACACCATCGCCTAGCGTTTCATGTCATTGTTTAGTGTCCGCTACAGCTAAACGATCACTTAGCTCTATTGTATAAAACATCATCGCGTCGTTCAACATTGTAGCTAAACGATCGTTTAGTTCCATCATATAGAAACTTCAACGCACCGCTTAGCACCACATCTACACTATCGCTCAGAGCTATCGATAGGCACTTCATCGCATCACTTAACGCGCACCACAGCTACACTATCGTGTAGTGCCATCGTATAACAAATCCAACATATCATTTAGTTCTCACACAAAAGCTAAACGATCGCGTAGTGCTATCGTATAGCATTTGAACTCATTGTTTAGCTCCTGTAGGTACACAATCGTTTAACATTCAACATTACAACGACCAGCGCCCATTGCTATACGATCGTCTAGCTTTTCTTCACATTGTGTAACGCCTGGAATTAGATGATCGCTTAGCAACTGAACCTCAACAACGATTTTGAGCAGAAGCTGAAAAACTGGAACAGCAGCTCGACCTCCTTCACTTGTTTCTTCAATTACATCTTAATTTCAACTCTAATGACCAAATAAATTATAGACTCTTGTTAACACATAAAGCCCATCAAACAAGATCCAATTACAAATTTAATGAGAAATTAAAGAGAATTAAAATTCCAAAACGCAGAAAATCATATTAGTGCACCAGTTTCATATAACTCATATAAAACACCTACCACAGCAAAATTAAACCGAATTGAATGCTTATATGATGCTCTGATACCAATTGTAGGAATGTATCAGCAACAGCGGAAGCATCAAGGATCATTTAAACACTCTAATTCATTAATTTTGGCAAAATATAAAGCATGCTCTTGCAGAAAACAAGTGAGTTTTATAACATACCTTTGTAGAACCTCTTCAAAGCGTGATCTCCAGCTACAATTTTCTCCGAATCTTATTGCAGACTACCTCAAGATCTTCTCCACTATTCTCTTGGTGCTCTATATTGAGTTGTGGGACTCAAAACAAGCTTGAATCAAGGGATGATGGAGAATTGCTCACATCAATCTTGTTAAAGAACACTTTCTTCAATACGAATTTTCTCTAAAATTCTCTCTTGATTGCATGCTCGATATTCACTCAAAACTCTTCAATATATTGCAGACCATCATGCAAGGAAGAGAGTTGCATGAGTTGCAGCTCATGCTTGGAGCAACATAAGGCAATGGTGATGGATTTTGTGTGAGCAAGTAGAAGATGGATAATGGGATATCTTTATATTCCATTTTTGCATGGCATTTTCCAATTTTCCAATTTTATCTCAAAATCAAAACTTGATATTTAAAAACCATTTTGATTTTAAAACTGAAAAATTTTTTAAAATTAATTTCATAAATTAATTTTTAAATAAAACTTAATTAATTTAATATTAAATATTAAATTAATTTTTACACACATCCATCTTTATATATTTAAATTATATTTAAATTAAATATAAATTCTCCTATTCCATTTAATTCTCAAATTAAACACGTAATTATATCTCACATAATTACTAATTCCTTTAATTCTAATTTGAACGTTTCAAATTAACTTATCACGCTATTCTAGAGCTAGTCCAATTACGAGCTAGTAGGGGGACCTCGCGGACCTACAGATAATGGGCTCCAATGATCCGTGATTAATTGGCTAAACTCATGAGACCAGATTAATCCCCATTCGCTAACTAATGGATCACTCCACTAAAGCCCATAGTTGCACTCCCCTCACTATAGATATATTATGTCCACATAATTTAACCATAATCAGCAAGTCGACATTATGTTGAGTTATTGCAGTCTTAAACATTTATGTGTTATGGAGGGCTTTAGTTGCTAATGGTCTTAACACATAAAGATTGTTTTCTAGTTTTGCAGAACAAATATCAACATCATTCTTAGAAATAAACAATTTATTTAAAGAAAGTTGATAGCATAAGATTGTTCAATCAAATGCTTTACAGAAACAAGGTTCCTTTTTAAATAAGGAACTATATATACATTCTTTAAAATAAGAAATTTGTTTTGTAAAGTCAATTGGATTCCTTCCATTGCCACGACGATGTGCCTAGTTCCAACACGCATCTTCATCTCACCAGCATCCAGTTGCCGCCATGAACTAATTCCCTGAAATGAAGAACCAACATGGTTAGTGGCGCCATAATCTATAATCCAGGCAGAATCATCATTCTCCACTAAGCAAGTTTTCAAAACAAGTAAATCATATTTACCTTTTTTGGCCTTCTTCTTTTCTGCCAAGTATTTGAGGCAGTTCCTCTTCCAATACCCATCTTGTTGCAATGGAAACAAATTCCCTTTGTAGCCTTGATTGGCTTTCTGCCCCTTTTGTGCAGCACTACAGGGTTAGCTTTCCCTATCCCACCCTTCTTCTTCTTCCCCTTTTTGGTGCGGGAGGAAGAAAGTACAAACTTTGTCACAGAGGTCGACCCTCTGTGGAACTTCTTTGAGGATGAGGCAACATTTGCCTCAATCTTTTGCTCATTGCTTTTCATCAAGGATTGGAAGGTCTGTAGCTCATTAAGCAGAGTGGTCAGGTTGTAGTCAACCCTGTTCAAAATAGCATTGTTACGAAAGTGGAGGAAATTTTCAGGTAAAGATTCCAAAATAAAGCCAACCTAACTTGCTTCATCGATGCTCAACCCATTAATCTCCACCATGTTGAAGTGGACCATCATGTTGAGAACATGTTCTCGAACATATGCTTCTTTTTACATACGGGCATGAAGATGTGTTTCAGAGCGTCATGCCTGAGTTGTGTAGACGGTTGTCCGAACATTCCCTTCAAGGACTCCATTATCTCACGTGCAGCATGAGCTTATGCTTATTGGCCAAGACTTCATTAAGACTTGCCAAGATATACGCTCGGGCCTTTTCTTTGCCCATGTCCAACGCTCGCAAGGTTTCTGAACATTTCAAGGAGTATTGGAAGCTGGAATGGGAGGACAATCCTCCATTAGGACAAAATGAGATCATCGATGATCAGTATTGTGTTGATTGATTTTTTCTAACTAGCGTAATTTTTGCCTGTTAATTTATCAGCGGCGAGCAAGTTTAATGTAGCGGTAGCCATAATAACATTTGCTAAAAATGAACAAACTATTTACGAATTAGTTTATTTTGCATTAACCATGAAAACAACCAATCGTCTTTAACAAAATTCTAATGAACCCTAAGTGACATCTAATTTTGCAATGATGTTTTAATGAGGCAGGACAAAAGTCACCAAAGGGTGATCAAGTGTCCATTCACTGAAATGAGACATTCTTAACTAATAGATAAAAACCACACATTGTCACTGTAACTATTAGTCACTATTGTTTGGTCTAGAATTCGTTAAACTAGCTTAAAGATTCTTGTAAGTGTTGAAGAAACTCGTATTGAAGAGATCCTTGAGCAGAAGTGGATCGTTCAAATTCCATTAATTATCGAATACATAATTTACAATAAGCATACAATAGATATGCATTAACAATAAACTACAACATGCTTTTTATAAGAAAAATGGTTCAAGATACATTACCCGTGAAGAGTCTTTCTTCGTGAAACTCCCTGGAATAGTCACGAGCCTCAAATAGAAACAACAACACTTGAAGATCTTCTTCAAGATATCTCGAACAGAAACAGGGACACTACCACAAAGAGCCTTTGGTATTCTCGGGATGAAAACCCAGGAGTGGTGGACTCTGACTATTTTGGTTAGAAGGGAGAGTTTGAGTGAAGGAGGAGATTGAAAGAACACACAGAACTTTTCTACAACTCGCAATCGTTCAACAAAATGTCAATCGTAGAGGAAGAAGAAGAAAACCACTTTTCTTTTATTTCTCTTGCCACAAAATCAATAATCACCCACTAAGGTGGTTGGAGAGAAATTTGGGAAGTTATTCTTCAAATAATAATAAAATAATATAAATAAATAATATAACTAACTTATCATATTATATTTATATTAAATTATATGTTATATTAAATATAACATATAACCTATAGTTTTAATATTATCACATACAATATAAACTATAGTTTCTTTTCTCTATTTTATGGCATTTTATATAAATCATATTTATATTAAATTTAACAACTATGAATCATATTCATAGAAAATATATTTGAATCTCATTCAAATATTTATTTCCTCCCATTAAACTATAATGTATCAAATACATTATGATAACAATATCATATATAATTGAAAAAATTTAATTATATCATATATAATTAAGTCCCTCTTATTTTGAACAATTCAAATTAACCAAAAAACTTATTCTCAACTAAATCTTTTTGAGCTACCAAGGGGACCTTATGGACTTGTAGCTTGAAGCTCCAACGGTACATGAATAATTAATTAAACTCTTGAATTATATTATTCACCATCCGTTAACTGTCGAGCACTCCACTAAAGATCGACAGCTGCACTCTTCGCACTACAGATATATTTCTATGTCCATTGGATATAACCAATCAACAGTATAATGATCCTTCACAAATTACTCGTAAGTACAGATGGGCCAAAATTACCATTTTGTCCCTGTAGTTACATCTAACTCCTTAAGTACCATTGATCCCTCTAATGAACAATAGATCATAGTCCCACTATGACTAAACCTTTCTCGGGCCAGGAGAGGATGTGATGCCACATTGTTTAAGACCTAGAATCAGCCTTTAAGGGAGCAATTTATCTGCTTACTTCTGCTTCGGGGAAGGAGTGAATTTCATCTTGTGTAGTTGTGTTCCCATCTCTCCAATCAAACGAATCCCCAAAATGGTAGGCTTGTTGAGTCGACGATCTGGTCACTCTCACCCATACAAATCAAAGGATCACCCTCATAGGTAGGAGTTCACAACCCATTCAGGATTCAGGTCATGTTACCTATGATCGTCCTAGTGAAATGTAAGTCTCTATTATGAACGGTGTTATTTAATGAGACTAAATATTTCGTGGTCCAGTTTTATACAAACTTCTTTGTATAGAATATTCCCGCTCGCATGTGTAATACATGAATGATCAGGATTAGATCATTTGTAGCACTTTACAACAATTGTAACACCTACAAAGCGGGCCATACTCGTAGTGTCACTAAGATAAGGTACCCAGCCTTATCTATCTACCACATACCATTTAGGTTGTCACTTAAACATAATCCACCTATATGTCTCCACGTACATGTTTAAGTTACAAGGATAACCTTGGATGTTAGTTTATTGGTTTGTAATTAATGCAACTAAAATATCACATATTTTATAGACAAAGTGAATAAAATATCATATATTATTCATCATATAAGAGTTTGTTCATATAATGTTTACAAACTATAGGACCCTACGAGATTTAGGGCATCAACCCCAACAAGTGTAACCCCTCATTTTAGGTCCTAGAGTTCTGCCCCAATGAGCCAACCGTAGGGAAAAACCGATTGGGACATGAAACTAAAACAACCCTATCCATTTCTGGATATTGAATAAAGTGTCATGTAAAACTATCATCCTTTAGGGGGACACCCACGATGCCACGAGGCGATGCATGAAACTTTACTTCAACCTAATGAGAGACCGAGGGATGTGTTGTCACACGTCCCACTCCCACTTACTATAAACACTCTCTCCATTCATCTTGTTATTGATCCACTCAAATTCCACCCGTAGGGGGATACCTATGGTGCCTCAAGGCCGAGTGTAGATCTTACATTGTGAATTTATAGGGAGAAACGTGTAGAGGATAAAATAAAGTATCATATACCTCATTTTCTTCCCACCAAGTGTTTTACCTAGGGTTAATTAACTTAGGAAAAATTCGGCTATTGATTTTAACTAAGTGAATGTTTAATTTGCTCAAAAACAACATTTGTCTTTGATGATCAAACAATTTTGATTGAAGTCTTATTAAACTCTTTAATAAACTTTAATCAAAGTTGTATGCATGTAACAAATCTATCTAAATCACGTTTTCAGGTAGGTTCCCATGTAGGGGTGCAACGTTTCCGTCAACTAAAGTACCCCATCCTAGACAGAACCCACCTTAGACAAAAGGTCCCTTATAGATACATTTGTTACATATTTAATCTTTTATTAAGAATCAATTTAATCCTATTAAACCGATTAAAATATTAAACTTAGATTTCTAATCTTATTAGAAATATGATATTAGGTCTATCTCAATCATACTTTAAAACTTTTTTTAAAAAATGATTATAACCTAAGGTTTACATGCAACTCTTTATTATTGATTTTAATTCTAATTTCATTTAGTTATAATGATTATAAATAAGTGAAACAATTAAAAACCATTCATTGCACGCTTGACATACTTTAGTTATTATAACAATTATAAATTAACCTAAGGTAGTGCCATGCTTCATGTAATCTCAATTTCATTAATAATATATATAACAATTACATATTATAAAGTAATGAAAGACATTAATAACATACTATAAAAAACATATATTCATACTTTATATTATAACTCTTATAATATTGATGATGCATGTATATGTTATTAATGTATGCATGTATATAATATAACATTAATATTATATGATGCATGAGCATGCTTCATAATTAAATCATGCATATTCTAATATTATAACACTTATAATATGAAAGTGATGCATGAAAAAAAATGCATAACCTATGGTGGGATTTTTTCTATATGATATACAATATGACATATAATCCAATAAAACATACATCACATGTTTGTTTAATATAAAAGTTAATGAACCGGGACAGGACACTAAAAATAAAAAAATGGTTAATTATTACAATAATAAAGGTCATCCGGTTCGAAACAAGTGAACCGAGCCTTGAACTACTCGAACCAAGCCGTGAATCGGTCCAACCTTCAATTGAACCACCCTCAAACCGCTTGAACCGGGTGAACCAAGAGCAAACGGGAGAAATTTCTCCGCCTCGCAACGTCGTGATGTTGTGCCTAGCATCGCAACGATACGGAGAAATTTCTCCGTGATGGAACGAACACATGCACAATGGAAGAAAAACGGATCCAAAGTACTCTAATCAAATTAATTATAAAGATAAGCATGCATGCAATAAAACAAGAAAAATGGGGAAAAGAATACAACCTTTGTAGTCTTTGAATCTTCTCCAAATTAGCTCCAATCTTCTCACGAACGGTTCGTAGACCACCACGAGAGTCTTCTCGACTATTCTCCGACCTTAGAACGGGATGATGGAATCTGGTGTATGACTAAATTTTGAGAGGAAAAATGCTAAAGCTTTGAGAGAGAAAAAAGGATGAGATTATCACATAATCTCATCAAAACCCACTATGGCCAAGAGTTTTTCAAAACCAATAAACACTCCCTTTTAAAGACCATTACATGCAAACATTTAACTTTGAGTTTGACGAGAATTTGACACTAAAAAATCCACTAACCCAAAGTGAGAATTAGTGGGACAAGTGTCTTCAAATGAAGACAACACTTAGCCATGGAAAAGTTGGCATTTCCCACTCACAAATGTTGGATCTTTCCACTAACTTGGTCAAAGTTTGACTCTCAA
This sequence comes from Benincasa hispida, assembly GCF_009727055.1. Taxonomy (NCBI): domain Eukaryota; kingdom Viridiplantae; phylum Streptophyta; class Magnoliopsida; order Cucurbitales; family Cucurbitaceae; genus Benincasa; species Benincasa hispida. Next base: position 166,598 of record NC_052359.1, on the reverse strand, counting down.
AGTTCAAAGTCAACAAATTTGACTTTTTGACTATCAAAAGTCAAAAGTCAACAATTTGAATTCTATTGCATTTTTTATCTAGTCAACAATTTGACTTTTAATGCAATTTTGACCAATCCCATTTAATTTCAAAATTAATTCTAATAATCAATTTTAAAATTAAATAAATATTAAATAAATAATTAAAAATTTAATTAATTTAATTTAATATTAAATCCAACACTTATTCCAATTTATATGAATCTCTATCCATAATCTTGATATTTAAAACTTATTTAAATATCTCCTATTTTCTCTCTCTTTATGTTTAATTCACAATTAAACATTAGGTTTAATATATCGTATGTATTTAACGCTTTGCTCCAAAAACCAAATTTGAACACTTCAAATACGTTCGTCACACTGTTCTAAAGTTTAATCTGATATGAGCTAGTAGGGGGACCTCATGGACCTACAGATCATGGACTCCAATGATCTGCGATTAACCAGCTAAACTCTTTAATCTAATTAACCACCATTCATTAACTACCGGGTCACTCCACTAAAGTCCAGTAGTTGCACTCCCCTCACTGTAGATATATTATGTCCACTCGATATAACCATGATTAGTAAGTTAACCCTTCACATGTTGTTCGTAATAATGGCTAGGTCAAAAGCTGTTTTACCCCTGATATTACATCTTGCTTCTTATGTCCCACTGATCCTCTAATGAATAATTGGTTTGTGATCCAATCACTAAATCGAGTCCCTCTGAGGCCAATGGGAGGGTTGGACTCCTTGTTCAAGACCCGGAGTCAGCACTAAAGNGGTTGGACTCCTTGTTCAAGACCCGGAGTCAGCACTAAAGGAAACAACCTCTCTACTATTCCTAAAAGCGGATAGGAGTGAATTTCGTCTTGCATCCTATGTCCTTAGTGTTGGGATTTGTGTCCTAATTCTCTCGAAGTCTCGTAGTTTGTAAACTGTACACATTGTTATGAATAAAATAAGAGTTATTTTATTTGGCATACTCATATCTAATAAACAAATCCTCATGGTTATTGTATGTAAACTTAAGCATGTATATGAGATATACAAGTGGATCATGCCTTAAGTGATAACCTAAAAAGGTCTGTACTATAAGAATTAAGGAGGGATATTTGATCCTGGTGACACTACGGATATGGCCTGCTTTGTAGAGGTTTACAAGTGTTGTGAACTACTATAGATGGTTGATTATGACCATTCATGTGGAGACATGCGAGCGGAGGTGTCATATACAAAGAGTTTGTATAAGACCTGAACCACGAGATGACTAGTCTCTGTATATAACGCCGTTGATACTTGAGACTTACATCTCACCTAAACGACCATATGTGACAGATCTTAATCCTGATTGTTTTGGGAACTCCTGCCTTTGAAGGCGGTCCTTTGATTAGTATGGGTGAGATTGGCAAGATTGCTAACTCAACAAGCCTACCTTTTTGGAAATTTGTCTGATTTGGGAGCTGGAAACTCAGTTACACAAGATGGAATTCACTCCTTCACCGAAACAGGGGTAAGTAGATAGATTGCTCCCTTAAAGGGTTGATTCCGAGTCTTGAACATAGTGGTCATACTTCTCTTTGGAAGAGAGGACTTGGTCATAGTAGGATTATGACTTATGTTCATTAGAGGGAACAGTGGGATTTAAGGAGTTAGATGTAACTACAAAGGCATAACGGTAATTGGCCTAGTTGTACTTACGAGCGATCTGTGAAGGGTTATGTACTGTTGATTGGTTGATATGGACATAAAATATATCTGTAGTAAGGAGAGTACAGTTGTTGGTCTTTAGTGGAGTGCCTGACAGTTAACGGATGTTGGATCCCGTGGCTAAAAAGTTTAGTCAGTTATTTACGTACTGTTGGAGCTTCAAGCTACAGGTCCATAAGGTCCCCTTGATAGCTCAATGGATTCAAGTTGAGAATCAGTTCTTGGGGTTGATTTGAAATGTTCAAATTGATAAGAGGAAATTCGATTATATATGATATGATCGGTGTAATGTATGAGATTCATCAAGTGGAGGATTAATGTAAATGTGATTTACATTAAGTACCATAAAATAGAAAAAGAGCTGTGGTTTATATGTTTCATGAGATGAAATATTAAAACTATAGGTTATAAATATAATATGGTAAGTTGATTATCATATATATTTATAATAATATTAACTATTAGATAATTATATCTTTTTCTCTAATAACCAACTGAGTGGGAGGTTATTGGTGGTTTTATGGTAACCATGAGATAAAAGGAAAAATGTTATCCTAAATTAAAAAGAGTTGCCATTCTCGGAAAGGAACTCAAGGTTTGCTGTTAAGTGAATTAGATTCACTAAACGACACCTGAAAGAGAGACTAAACAATCGTGGAGTGTTACTATATGATAGTTCACTCAGCTGGTCATAGCTAAACGATCACGGGGCATTTACTATACGGTAGGTTGCCTTCATCTAAACGATTGAGTATTCGTCTATACGATAGACTTCTTCTCATCTCCCACTTGCTCAATCGTCTACACGGTTGTTATTCCTCCGGTCTCTTCCTCTAACCAAGTCCATACAGAGCCCACACTTATGGATTCTTACACCGAGAATACCAAGGTAGCCATTGTGGTGGTGTCCTCACTCAACTCGACTGAGTTCGAGGTTTGGAGGCCGTTCGCTGGGTTCGTGATCTTGGAGATCGTTGAGTTCGAGTTTGCTGTTGATCGTGTTGTGTTGCGGTCATTGTGTTCGAGTGTTCGTGTGTTACTGTCTTGGAGACTGATCGAGCGTTCGTGATCGAGGGAGTTTAAAGAATGAGTCTTCAAAGGTATGATACATTATCCCTTGATCTTATTCTAAAGCATGCTGTAATTTCTTATTGTGCATGACCTGTAAGTTTCCGTTTCTTATACTGTAATTGTTTATGTTCAATTTCGAATGGAATTTGGATGATCATTCTGTTGCTCATGAAAATCCTCATGTCTGATTTCCTTCAATTGGTATCAGAGCCAGATTCTTCTGATATTTCAAATTTCACTTTTGTTTTGAATTTCTTTTATAGTCGTGGTGGGTTTTTTGCATTTTCCTTTAAGTGTTAAATGAGTTTGTGGATGGCGTTGATGAATGTTTACGGGTTAATTGCCTCTGTTTAAAAGCTTTCTTTGATTAAAAAGTATTAATTTGTAAGGGCCCCTGTGTTTTTTGGCATAATTAACAAGCAATCGAGTCTGTAATTCAAAGTGTTTGAGTTTGTTGAGTTGTTCGTTATGAAGTTTCGAAGAAAGGAGATGTGGTTCTCAGCAAGGAAGAAGACCAAGGGTTGATCGTATCGTGTAGCCTCAGGTAAACGATCGTTGGGATTTGGCTAAACGATCGTGTAGATTTTTCTATGCGATCGTGTGGTATTTACTAAACGATCGTTTAACATGAGGTAAAGTGTTTACTCTATCGCGTAGCATTGGTTGCCCAATTGCGTAGACGTTGGAGGTAAACGATCGAGTGGGAGCATTTAATGCTCATCGTTTAATAAAAGGCACGCGCATTAAATGATCGTGTAGTTAGCATGCCTCATCGCATAGTTACTGACTACACGATCACACGATATAGTATACTTTGGCGCTCATTTAGCGATCGTTTAGATGATTGTGCTTCACCGCATTGTTGTAGTTTAGACGATCGTTTAAGGTTTGTGTTATGCGTTGCACGTTGCACGATCGCGTACCCTGTCTCTTATACACATCTAGATGTGTATAAGAGACAGTTGCACGATCGCATGCCTCATGCTTCATCGCATAGTAAATGGTACACGATCGTTTAGCTCTAGAAGCATTGGTAAACGATTGAGTAAAGCGTTTACTTTTTCGTGTAGACTGTAAGAGTATATCAGCATGCAGCGGAAATAACAAGGATCAATAAACACTCTAATTCATTAATTTTGGCAGAAACTGAAAGCATGCTCATCTAACATAAGAGGTTTGAAGTCATATCTTTGTAGAACTCTTCAAGATCTTGATTCTCAACTGTTGTCTTCTCCGAAACTTGTTGTGAACCACCTCAAGATCTTCCCCACTATCCTCTTGGAGCTTTAGAATGAGTTGTGGGACTCAAGAACAACTTGAACAACAGGAAATTAGGAGTGAAGCTGACTACTACAAAACCACTTGAAGAACAATTCTTCAACCCAAATTTTTTCTGTAAAAATCCTTTGAATGCATGCCTTAAATTCACTCAAATGTTCTTTATTTATTGCAGGTTAACATGCAAAGAAGATGGCTACATGAGATGCAGCTCATGCTTGGAGTAATTGAAGAAAATGTGAATGGTTTTTGAGTGAGCTAGTTGAAGATGGTAATGGAAAAATCCAATTTTCCATTTTGTGCAAATTTTGTAATTTTCGATTTTCCAAAAAACCAAATGATTTCAAAAATCAATTTGATTTTAAAATTGAAAATATTTATTAATTTTGTAAAATTAATTTCATAAACTAATTTTATAATATAATTAATATATAATTATTTAAATAATCATTTAAATAATTCAATTAATTCTAATTAATTTAATATCAAACATCAAATTAATTTTTACATAAATCCATCTTCATATATTTAAATCATATTTAAATATAAATTCTCCTATTCTGTTTAATTCTAATTTGAACGTTTTAAATTAATTTATCATGCTACTCTAAAGCTTATCCATTTACGAGCTAGTAGGGAGACCTCACGGGCCTACAGATCATAGGCTCCAACGATCCGAGATTAATTGGCTAAACTCGTTATACCGAATTAACCTTCATTCGTTAACTAATAGGTCACTCCACTAAAGTCCATAGTTGAACTCCTCTCACTGTAGATATATTATGTCCACTTGATATAATCATAATCAGTAAGTCGATCCTTCACAGGTTATTTGTAATCACATTTGGGTCAAGATCACCATTTTACCCCCTGTGAATACATCTTGTTCCTTAAGTTTCTACTGATCCTCTAATGAACAATTTTGATTCATAATACCTATGAATCAAGTCTTTTCTCTATCATGAGAAGGTGGGGCCTCAATTGTTCAAAACCTGGAATCAGTACTTAAGAGACAACCTATCTGCTAACCCTAAATCGGGTAGGAGTGAATTCCATTTTGCAGGGCTATGTCCCCAGCTATTCATCCAGTCTTATCCCCAAAATGGAAGGCTTATTGAGTAGTGTTGTTGGACTACTCTCACCCATGTAGATTAAAGGATAATCCCGAAAAAACAGGAGTTCATAGCTAGCTAAGGATTAAGATCGAGTTAACCTTGGGTTACTTAATAATGAAATAGTCAGTTTTACCAGTAAACGGCTGTTATGAAGAAAAGTGACTATTTTCGTGGTCCAGACTATATGCAAACTCATGGCATAGAATGCCGTCACTCACATATCTCAACATGAGCGATCTGTGGGTGACATCATTTGTAGCACTTTACAACTCATTGTAATAACTACAGAGTGGGTCACATCCAATAGTGTTACTAGGATGAGATACCTAATTTCATCCATATACTTATTAGACCATTTAGGCTATATACTCTTAACTTGATCCTGTTTGTATCGCCACATAAAGCTAAAGTGTAATATAATACTTTATTGATAACTAGAATGTTTAACACGAACTACGAGTTTTATGACATTCCCAACATAGACGGACGCAATAATTTTTGGTACATGATCATTGGAGCGCGGACTTCGATCAGACGATTCAAGACCCAGTTCGCCTGTTTGAACTGGTGAATTTTTGCTTTTGTAATAGTTAGCTTTAGTTTTTTGAGGATTTAAGGCTAATTATTCTGGTTCATTAATTTTTGTTTAATATACATGAGATGTATGTGGTTTATATGGCATAGTGTATGACATATAGATTTGAAACCCATCTTAGGTTGTGTAAATATTCATGTATCATGTATTATAAGTGTTATAATATGGTATGATGAAATTACCAGAGAGCATGCGCATGCATCATGAAATATAAGAGTTATATTTATGCATGCAGTAAGCATATTCATGCATCATCTTTATATTATAAACATTATAGTATAAGGGTGAATGGAAACATGTTTGCTTGGTTCATCGCATGTTTGTATAAAAGTTATATAAAAGTAGCAATGAATGAACAATGCATGGAGCATGACACTTAGGCTCATTTGTAAGAGTTATGAATGCCTTGTACGTGTTTGCTTTTGTTGGAGAGGTACCAGCACGCAGCGGAAGCGAACAGGATCGATAAGCACTCTAATTGATTAATTTTGGCAGAAAAGAAAACATGCTTAAACAGAATTTAATGGGTTTCATGACATACCTTTGAAGAACCGTTGAAATCCTGATTTCCAGCTGCTAAATCCTCCAAATCTTTGTGCAGACCACCACAAGATCTTCCTTACTATTCTCTTGGTGCTCTAGATTGAGTTGTAAGACTCAAAATAAGCTGGAATCAAAGGGAATATGGAAAAAGATCATTGCAACAACCCAAATGAAGAACACCTTCTTCATCCAAATTTTTCAGAAAAATTCAAACAGTTGCTCAACTCAACTTTGCTCCAATCTCTTCAATATATTGCAGACTATCATGCAAAGAGATTTGTTGCATGAGATGCAGCTCATGCTTGGAGTAATTGAAGGTTGAAGAAGTGGGTTTCATTGTGAGCAACTTGAAGATGAAGATGAAAATCACATCTTTCATTTTTTGTGTAATTTTTAATTTCCAAAATCTATTTTGATTTTAAAACCATAATTTATTTCTAAAATCAAAATTTATTAATTTTACAAATTACTTTCATAAATTAATTTTCTAATAAAATTAATAAACAATTATTTAAACAATTTAAATAATTCTAATTAATTTAATATCCAATATTAATTAATTTTTACACAAATTCATCTTCATATATTTAAATCATATTTAAATATATATTCTCCAATTCTGTTTCATTCTAATTTGAACATTTCAAATTAACTTATCACACTACTCTAGAGCTAATCCCTTTTCGAGCTAGTAGGGGGACCTCGTGGACCTACAGATCATGGGCTCTAACGATTCGAGATTAATCGGCTAAATTCATTAGACTGATCTAACCTTCATTCGTTAACTAATGGGTTACTCCACTAAAACCCATTGCTGAACTCCCCTCACTGTAGATATATTATGTTCACTCGATATAACTATGATCAGTAAGTCAACCCTTCATAGGTTGTTCGTAATAACGGCTGGGTCAAATCTTTGTTTTACCCTCGAAATTACCTCCTGTTCCTTAAGTCCCCACTGATCCCTTAATGAACAATTGTTTTGTGATCCAATCAACAAAATTGAATCCCTCTCAGGCCAATAAAAGGGCAGGGTCCCTTGTTCAAGACCCAGAATTAGCACTTAAGGAAAAAAACTCTCTACTATCCCTTAAACGGGTAGGAATGAATTCCATCTTGCACCCTATGTCCCTAGCTATCTATCTGGTCTAAACCCTGAAATAGGAGTCTTATTGAGCCGGCGCTATTGAGCCAACCCTCACCTATCCAAATCTAAGGGTAACCCTGAATAAACAGGAGTTCATAGTTAGCTCAGGATTAAGGTCAAGTTACCTAGGTCATCGCTTCTAAATAGTCAGTCTTAAACAGTAAACAGCATTATAAAGTAAGAGTGACTAATTTCGTTTGTAGCACTTTATAACCCCTTGTAACAACTACAGAGCGGACCGCATCCAATAGTGTTACCAGAATAAGGTACCCAACCTCATTCATATACTATAGATCATTTTGACTATTTACTCGAACCTGATCCACCTTTATGTCTCCACATAAAGTTCAAGTACTCTTCCAATAGTCAAGGGAATTTCAGGTTTATTGGATTTCTATTATGCAATATATTTATTCAATAACACATTTATTGAATTTTCAGAACAAGTTCCATTGTATACATACCACGAGTTTTAGGACATAAAACCCAACAAACTCCCACTTAGACTAAAACTCCAATGGTAGCTTATATATCCGATATATAAGACCGAGTTTCTAAGTTCTATAGAGAAATACAATAAACTAGGGCTTCCAATACCCATCTTTTATCATTCGATATCTCTATACCCGATATTTCTCCCACTTGCCCTAGGTTATCTGGTATTCCTAGTCCTATTAGGTAATTCTCAAACACTTTAGCCGAGAAAATCTTTATAAACATGTTAGTATACAATAGGCTTTTGATAAAACTATATGGGGATTCATCTTGTTCTCAATAATGGCCAGGAAGCACACTTTCCTCCCACTACATTGAGGTACTCTCAACTCTTTGATTAAGACGCATTGGACCTGTCTCAACAACTCTTTGTTAACAGTCAGATCTAGAAATATTTAAACTTTCTATACTTTGATCTAGCCATTTAAATATCTGAATATTTGCAAATGACTTTTAACAAATTTATTCTTAACAGAGGTTTCTAGAACAAACATAATTTTTGAAAATGGACATTTCATTTATCACAAAAATACAATTTACAAAAATAGTAACATCAAGCAGCAACTTCTCCCACTGGATGATCTGAGCAAACGGTTCCAGGGACTAGTTAGCCTGATTACCTTTCTCTGCTCTCTTCTCGGTAAGATACTGAGAGCAGTTTCTCTTCCAGTGCCCTTTTTCTTTGCAGTGGAAACATTTCCCTTTATCTGCAGCTGATAACTGGGAGAAATGTCAGTTATTATAAGCCTTTTATTTAGAATTGTGAGGGCTAACAAGTAGAAAATGCGGTGATAATACTTAAAATTTATGAAAAATTGAGTTTTGCGTCGATTAGCACCTAAATCCTCACTGACCCCAATATTATGCGTTACTCCGTGCCAAAGTGTCTATTTTTGTAGTTATCGTAGGAATCAAATGCATGCACTAGAAATAAGCAATCGCAATCAAATGCATGCGCTGAAGCCAGGCGACCGCAAAGACAAACGCATGCGCTGAAAGCCGAGCTAGCACATAGATGAACGCATGCGGTGATCAAATGCATCCATCACATGGAAGTTGCGGTGATCAAGCGAATGCGGTAATCACTTGGAGATTGCAGCCACGGAGTGATAACCGTAATAGAAGGACGATCGCAAGATGGGTAGAATACGTTGGTACTTTAGTGAATCAAGCTCGGATGCATACTTTGAGAGTATTAATAAGATAAGATGATGTGGCATTGCCTATACTGCGACAAAGGCAGCAGTGAGACATAACACAATCATGATAGCTATTGGCGTTTAAACTCTATAAATAACCCATTGGACCTTCATTTCAAAGCATCTGAACTTCTGCCTCAAGACAGAGGTTTGGGATTACAAATGAGAGCATGAGCGAGATTTTCAGTAATAATTCTTCATCTCCACAAGCCAAACCGAGTGACGACCAGAGCTTTAGCCGGAGATAGAGCTCGAGAGAGACATCTCCACCATTCATCCATGGCACCACCAGCAGCCTTGACGTAGAATCTTTCATTTCTCCTCTAACCTCTGTATTGTATTACATTTTAGCTTAAGATATTAAGACATTTTGTAATCAATGCATATCTTACTTCCTTCAATGCCATATTCTTCATCATCTTTATCTTTATCATCATTTACCTTCATCGTTTATTTATCAAGGCGATCGCATACTTAATCGTGTAGCCTAGAGATAGGACGCATGTAGCAACCCACCGAGAGGTGTGTGTTGTGCGAGTACAGTGAGTTAATCCTCTTTGCTTGGTGAAAGGCTGTAGCAATGCTTGTCTATGGGTTGTTGCAATGCTTGTCTATAAGTTAATTAGCCGCGTCTAATTGCCTGAGAAGGTAAGAGATGGAACGCACTAAAGCAACCATGATCTTGGATTGTTCCTAGAGATAGGCACAATCTTATGCTCGACGCAACCATGCACTATAGAGATATTGTGTATCTATCAATTCTCATCGCAAGTCTTCTATTGCTCAGTTTATTTAGTTAGGAGTAAGAGTAGTGTGTAAATCCATTAAACTTCTTCTTTTTACTTTTATTCATCGCCTCAAACGCATTGCTTCACAAGTATTATTGAGTGACAAGTCTCTGTGTTCGACCTCGGATTACCCGAGAAACTTGCGTTCTCGTTATACTTGGCGCGAACGTAAGAAAACTTGTGATGGGAACGTGTGGTCATTGCATACTAGATTAACGCATATTTTCCATTCCAACGCACGACCTCCGACGCATGGGTATAAACGCATAGCTTAAGCATGTACCATACATTATTGCTTGCATAACCCCATCATAATTTTCATTCAACAGGAGTGTTATGCTTGCCTTTCTTTCCAGTAGGTTTCTTCTTCCCTTTCCCTTTGCGCTTCTTCACGTGAATACTCTTACTCTTTGAAGAGAAGGCAACATCAGGCTTGGAGGACATGGAATTACGTCCCAACTCTCGGCCTTAGGTATACCTTAGTAGAATAGTGTATCAGAAAGGAGAAACAAAACTATGTTGGATATGGTTCGGTCTATGATGAGTTATGCTCATCTTCCAGACTCGTTTTGGGGTTTTGTAGTGGAGACTGTATTTTACATTCTGAACAACGTTCTCTTGAAAAGTGTTTCTAAAACACCTTTTGAGTTGTGGAGAGGCCGCAAAGGTAGTTTACACCACTTCAGGATTTAGGCGTGTCCAGCCCACATGCCTGCGACTAACCCGAAGCAGTTGGAATCGCATTTGAAAGTTTACCTCTTTGTAGGCTACCCCAGAGAAACGAGGGGTGGAAACTTCTATGATCCGAGTGAGAATAAAGTGTTTGTTTCTACAAATGCTATCTTCTTAGAAGAAGACCACACCAGGAATCATAAACCACGAAGTAAGCTTGTTTTACGTGAGATTTCTAGTGAGACTGAGACTATAAGGGTTCAATAAGAGTTGTTGAGGTCGGTACATCTAGTTAACCAGCTGAAGAGTTGAGACTGTCTTGACATAGTGGAAGGGTTATGAACCCACTGGAACACTACATAGGTTTGACTGAAGCCCAGAATGTCATTTCTAATAATGGGGTCGAGGATCCATTGTCTTATAAGCAAGCAATGGAGGATGTTAACAAGGATTAGTGGATTAAGGTCATGAACCAGGAGATGGAATTTATGTACTTCAATCAAGTCTGGGAACTTGTGGATCAGCCTAATGGGGTAAAACCTATAAGGTGTAAGTGGATCTACAAGCGAAAACGAGGTGTAGATGGAAAGGTGCAAACCTTTAAGGCTAGACTCGTGGCAAAGGGTTATACCCAAGTTGAGGGAGTGAACTATGAGGAAACTTTCTCACCTGTTGTCATGCTCAAGTCTATTAGAATACTCCTATCCATTGCCATATTTTATGATTATGAGAAATGGCAAATAGATTTCAAGACTGCCTTCCTTAATGGTAATCTTGAAGAGACCATCTACATGGCTCAACCAAAGGGGTTCGTAGTTCCAGATCAAGAGCAAAGAGTTTGCAAGCTTAATAGGTCCATTTATGGGCTGAAACAACCATCTAGATCATGGAACATTAGATTTGACAATGCGGTCAAATCATTTAGCTTCGATCAGAACATTGATGAGCCATGTATTTACAAGAAAATCACCCACATCTCAGTAGCTTTCCTGGTACTGTATGTGGATGATATCCTACTCATTAGAAATCATGTATGGTTTATGACTGACATTAAGAAGTGGCTAGCTACCTAGTTCCAAATGAAAGATTTGGGTGAGGCGTAGTATGTTCTAGGGATCCAGATTATTCGAGATCGTAAAAATAAGAGGTTAGCCTTATCTCAGGCATCGTACATCGATCAAATGTTGATCAGGTACAGGATGCAGGATTCCAAGAGGGGTTTATTACCCTTTAGGCATGGAATCATTTTGTTTAAGGATTAATGTCCTAAGACACCTCAAGAGGTTGAGGAGATGAAACAGATTCCCTATGCATCAACTGTTGGAAGCTTAATGTATGCAATATTGTGTACCAGACCTGACATTTGCTATGCAGTAGGGATTGTTAGTTGTTATCAGTCCAATCTAGGATTTGATCACTGGATGGCAGTCAAAACGATCCTCAAGTATCTTCAGAGAACGAGAGACTACATGCTCGTGTATGGAGATAAGGATTTAATCTTTATAGGATACACAGACTCTAACTTTTAGATTGATAGAGATTCTCATAAATCGACGCTGGGATCAGTGTTTACTCTAAATGGAGAGGCTGTAGTGTGGCGAAGCATCAAGCAAGGATGCATAGCAAACTTCACTATGGAAGTCAAATACGTAGCCGTTTGTGAAGCAGCTAAGGAGGCTGTTTGGTTGAGGAAATTCCTTACAGAATTGGAAGTTGTTCCAAATTTGAATTTGCCAATCACTCTCTATTATGATAATAGCAGGGTTGTGGCAAATTCGAAGGAACCTCGGAGTCATCTTCGAGGCAAGCATATCGGACAGAAATACCACTTGATAAGGGATTTTGTGCATCGCAGTGATGTGATAGTCACGAAGATCGCATCGGAGCACAATGTTGCTGATCCATTTAAAAAGACTCTCATGTCTAAAGTGTTCGAGGGTAATCTGGAGAGTCTAGGTCTGTGGGACATGCGACATCTTGTCTAAGGCAAGTGGGAGATGATACTAGGGTATAAAGTATGCCCTAGTTTATTGTATATTGTACTTGTATTTTTCATGTATTATACATTAGTCTCCCAAGCATCAGGACAAGTGGGAGATTGTTGGGATTTGTGTCCTAATTCTCTCGAAGTCTCGTAGTTTGTAAACTGTACACATTGTTATGAATAAAATAAGAGTTATTTTATTTGGCATACTCATATCTAATAAACAAATCCTCATGGTTATTGTATGTAAACTTAAGCATGTATATGAGATATACAAGTGGATCATGCCTTAAGTGATAACCTAAAAAGGTCTGTACTATAAGAATTAAGGAGGGATATTTGATCCTGGTGACACTACGGATATGGCCTGCTTTGTAGAGGTTTACAAGTGTTGTGAACTACTATAGATGGTTGATTATGACCATTCATGTGGAGACATGCGAGCGGAGGTGTCATATACAAAGAGTTTGTATAAGACCTGAACCACGAGATGACTAGTCTCTGTATATAACGCCGTTGATACTTGAGACTTACATCTCACCTAAACGACCATATGTGACAGATCTTAATCCTGATTGTTTTGGGAACTCCTGCCTTTGAAGGCGGTCCTTTGATTAGTATGGGTGAGATTGGCAAGATTGCTAACTCAACAAGCCTACCTTTTTGGAAATTTGTCTGATTTGGGAGCTGGAAACTCAGTTACACAAGATGGAATTCACTCCTTCACCGAAACAGGGGTAAGTAGATAGATTGCTCCCTTAAAGGGTTGATTCCGAGTCTTGAACATAGTGGTCATACTTCTCTTTGGAAGAGAGGACTTGGTCATAGTAGGATTATGACTTATGTTCATTAGAGGGAACAGTGGGATTTAAGGAGTTAGATGTAACTACAGGGGCATAACGGTAATTGGCCTAGCTGTACTTACGAGCGATCTGTGAAGGGTTATCGTACTGTTGATTAGTTGATATGGACATAAAATATATCTATAGTAAGGAGAGTACAGTTGTCGGTCTTTAGTGGAGTGCCTGACAGTTAACGGATGTTGGATCCCGTGGCTAAAGAGTTTAGCCAGTTATTCACGTACCATTCAAGCTACAGGTCCATAAGGTCCCCTTGATAGCTCAATGGATTCAAGTTGAGAATCAGTTCTTGGGGTTGATTTGAAATGTTCAAATTGACAAGAGAGAATTCGATTATATATGATATGATCGGTGTGATGTATAAGATACATCAAGTGGAGGATTAATGTAAATTTAATTTACATTAAGTACCATAAAAT